>NW_010172468.1:6812-32572 GCF_000695765.1 Mesitornis unicolor
GTTGCAAACTTGAAATTTTTGAATATTCACTGAAAGCTCTGGGTAAATTTGTACTAATCTTTGAGTGAATCTGGGCAGGTTTGCGAGTGTCACTGAAGCCTAGGTAGTTTCAGTAGGAGAACATATTTTTTCTGTATCCTGAAACATCCCCCCTCATATACGAATCTTCAGAGAAGTCCTGACCTTAGCCTTGATGTTTGGAAAGGGTCTGTGTGAGGTACTGCCTCAAGTACTGCCCTTTCACTTTCATGGGATCCTAAGAAGTACCATAGTGGCCTAATTATTGCATGAAAGTAATACACATTAAAATCAGTAGAAGCAGTAAATACTTGAGAACCTCAGAAACAGGACACATACCTACATGTTACATATTCAAAAGCCTGCTTTTAGTTTGATGCAATAAAAAGAGCTAAGATAAAACATGTACTATACCTCAGTCTGCTCTTTGGCTTCATCCCAAAGCCAAAGACACACAAGTCTATGTGCCTTGAGCACAGCTCTGCTCTGCCAAGTCAAATTGGCCAAGTCTTTTGGTTCAAGATCGAATTTTTAATCTTTAAAATCCAGTTAGATTTTCCCCTCTGAACACATTAGCAGTTGTGCCAGTCTGGGCCATAAAACTTCACAGATTTTGTAGCACTGCTGTTAGGTCTCCTGGAGATGCTCCCAGACGCAGGATGTAGCTGTGTGATATTTTAAAGGCTGTTATCAATAAAGTTCTTGAGCTTGCTGTGAACACAGTTTGCTTTTCACTCATGTATACTCTTCCTATTTCCCCTGTGTGTTTCATTTGGGCTGATATAACAACATTTGCTGATTCTGGCAATTTTTTGTGTCAAACAGAAGGTGCTGGAACTTAGGTGTATTTCATGAATATCTGAGACTTTTGCATCACAGATAGATCAACATTATCTCAGCAAAAACTCCAGGGATTCATATCTATATGCAGAGGACAAGCACTTCCTTGAGCCAAGCTCACGTTCTGACAGCTAATAGAATTAATGTTTTTGCTTTGCACACGACTGCTGGAGTAACTAATGCAGCCAACAACAGTGACCTGTAACTTGTTCATTCATCAAAAGCTGAAAAGTTTCATGGTGTTTTCTGTACAACTGGATAAATGACTTGATCCAGACACCACTGGAATCAATGACAATCAATTTGCTGGGATTTAGGCTGAACCCACAGAGGTTAGGGATTTTTGAAGGGCAGATATTTTTGTATGGCCTTTTGAAATCTATCCTTTTAGACTGATATCCTACATAGAATGCATGCTGAAGGTTTAACAGTATGAATCGTCACAACTCATTACGGCTGCCATGTGGCGATTCATAAAATCCTAAATGGTTTGCTCAGCAGAACTAGGTATTTTATAGTCTCTAGACTCTTAAGGTCCCTTCTAGAGGTAGATTATGTTCTTGTAGTTCACACGTGACTTCACAACACAGGGATCCGTGTTCAACCCACGTTGCTTATGGCCCACTGATGGATTTACTGCTAAAGGTCATTGTTCACTTGCTATCACAGAGAGATGACACTTTACCCTGAAAGTATGCATTTTATGGCATAAGTAAAACAGGCCACTTATTTATAACACCTGTAGTGGATACTTAAAAATCCTGTGAAGCTGATGATATCCCATTCAGCCCATAGCAGTCTGCATCCTGCTGAGAATGCAAATGGTTTGCAGTGATGCCTGTGCCTTACGCTCATTGCTGTGTCAGGAAGTGGATGCATATGGACTCTAATTTTTTGTCAATCAACAGCAAGGTTTTGACATAAATTGCAGTTTTGACACAACTTCCTTTTCTGTGACACTCCAAAGTCAATGAATATTTACACAAGGCTAAATTGACTCCAAGGACAATGCTGAAGTGAATTTAGCACAGACACAGAGAAAACAGGAACAAAGATACACCACCACTCTTCCTCGCTGAAATTTCTTGACAAACAAGCAGGGAGATGACCAAGGAATTGAGGCAAGGTGACAGGAAACCAGGTCTTTAAAGCTACGGGGCAGGCAGAGGTCGGCTCGTAGTCAACCTACAATCTGCTGGAGCATTTTCAAAACTAATATATCCCTGCAGAACTTTTCCATTCCAACAAATCAATAAGGTCGAATAACATAGTATTTAATAATATATATGGCATTGATCTCTGTCTGATCAGGCATCAATTTTCTTCTTCTCACAGTTCAACTATGTCCCAGATTAAGGTCAATTTTTGATTGCAGACTAGTACTAAACTCATATCCTTCCTGGAGCACAGCTTGAGACTGGTGGAAAGTTGGTTTATTTCACAGATTCTCTAAGGGTTATATTTTTATCTCACCATCATTTAACTATTTATTCTTCCAGCCTCCACTAGTACGTTTGATATCATATTCAAGTTTATGTGCTTCATTCTAATCTGTAATGATTTCTTCCTCATGTACATGCCTTGCAGCAAGAATGATATTTTAGTATTTTAAACTGTAGAGAAAGTTAGAGAGAAGCTTAGAGAGAAGACAAAAGTGTCTGATTCACTTCAGCAGCCTTTAATAAAAATCTGAGACAATCCGGGTTCATTTTTGAAAGTGCATGTGTTACACCCTTTGGACTTGGACAACAACATTGTCATTGAACAAGAACTACCTCTTTGGGCTCCTATCAGATGTAAATCCCTGCAATACCAAACTGGAGAAAGGAAAGATGAGTCTTAATCCTCTCTAACAAACATTGGAGAAGAAAAATATCTTGCACTTTAAAATGGTTGCTTTTCTGCTGTGATCTGAACACAGGTGTATAGGGTTAGTTAAGTAGTTTTTATTTTACAAATGAGGAGACTAGGTGTTAATTTCCCCAGGATGAAAAATGAGATGTTTTCTTCCCACTTTTTCTCCTTTGGAGAAAAGCTGCATGGGGATGTTGTAGGAAACTGTTGTTGCCTGTGACTGTAACAGAGGACAAAGCACAAGTGAGGAGGAAGAACTGTTTCAGCCAGACGTCAGAACTGGAACAAAACAAAATTACTATAAATTTTCCATTAATAATTTTAGACTGGATTGCTCTAAACAACAAATCCACCTTTCAGTTAGTTTAATAAGGGCAAAGCAAATTGTCAACTCTTGAAGCAGAGCTCAGTAAGTCTGCAACATAATCTGCATAAAGTGGTAACTGCAATAGGAGCTCTGCAGTAGTGCTTGCAGGTGGCAGTGACTGCAGATGTCCCCCTGTAAAGGACATTCTGCTTGGCAGAGGAACACCTACAGCATGATGTGACTACTAGGCACAGCTGGACAAACTCCTTTCCTTGGGCACTTGTGCAGTCCCAAGATGTTGCTGCTCTCACTGTCACCATGAAAGGTGGTGTGGAGGCTTGTCTGAAAATGTCATTTATTTTCTTTTTCTGCATATAGTCTGGGTCAGTTCAGTTGCAAACACACCTAGCACCAGTTGAGATGTCCAAGAGTCTCCCACCCACCCAGTGCCACTGCAGAAGGTAAGTCTTCTAAATCTCAACTGAGATTTAGTCAGAACAAGTCACTGGGATCTATGGTATAATTCATCTCATCCTGAAGCAGACATCTAAAATTGGTCATGTGACTCCCATCCTGGAAGTGCCAATTTCTCTCCATTGATTATAAAGGGAGCCCAGAGTGAGGTGATCTAATGTAAGCTTCCATTTTTCAGATGTCGAAAGTTGAGTGAGCTCCATTTTATTCTTGCTGTACTCGTCATATGTAAACCCTGAAGAAGGTCTCCAAATCCAAGAGGTTTAGTTAGAAGAAGGAGAAATATGGTTTTAATAACTTATGATTCAAAGTTTTTTCTGAATGATGGGGTCAGCTCAGCCATCCACAGTGATGGTAGGCAGCTCAATGACTCACAGTGCCTAGCTTCACTCAGGCCAACTGCCCAAGTCTGACAAAACAGCTACTGAAACTGCCCACTGAAATGATGGGTCAGGTGGCATTGTCCAGCTTAGAAATCAGAGTGAAAAAAATTGATTTACTAAACTGTGCAGGTGCATTATCCTGTCTCATATTAACATTTGTAGTATTTGCAGTATTTCAACACTACGCCTTTTTTCTCCTTAAGCCACCAGTGGTTGATTGCAACTCAGAGCAGAACAGTTCTATAGATATTTCTGTTGCATATTTCCCCCAATATATCTGAAGACAGAATTAACTGATATAAGCAATTATAGGACTACAAGATTCATAATCGACCTCCTTTGGAGTGACTATGTAAGATAAATGGATATGATGTCACTAAACTGCTCTCTGATTATCCTGTAAAATCACAAACATTTTTGCAGGTAACACTTGGGATGTTATGTAGGAACATAAATACAAATTCATTGATGGCATATTGATTTTATACAGTGACTTAAAGCATTTATCTTAGCTCTGCTTATTACTTATCTTCTCTGCAAGGATGATGGCAGAATCAGATTCTCACTAATGGAAAACATTTTTCAGGTTTCTCTGAAAAGAGATACAAATTGTTTTGTAATAGTATTTTGCATAATCACCTGTTTAAATAATTACCCGCATCATCCTCCTGCTGATGTTCTATAATAAACCTAATGATTTCTGAAAACATTGTATAACCTTCTCTAACTGGCCCAGACATGTCAAGGTTTTCTGGTCTAGCAGTCAGTAAAGTGAAGAAATCGTGCTTAGAATGTGTAAGCCTTTTACCTCCCGTGTCAAAGCCAGCTGTGCTGCCTAACAGCTTGCTCATGTGTAGTGTTTTCTGCACATAGCCAGCTGATACTGCCCTGCATGACAGAGCAGTGGGGTTGCTTCTTGGATCAAGAACAGAGAAAATCATATTGGTTTTGGGATTAGTCTAGTGATTAATCTTTAGAGTTTTTATGTTGATTTATTTTTATATAAAGTAACTATGGTTACTTGATGCTGTTGTTTGAATTTATAATCCTTATATAATATTCCTGTTGAGGAAGTGGGAAAACAACTCAATGGGGTTGAAATTGTGCTTAAATAAACAGCAATATAAAATGCATAGAATGTTGCGATTTTATTTTGCCATTCCTTTCAAAATGAAAGAAAATTTGGATAATATGTTTCAGTGGAAAAGTTACTTTGCTTCAGGTATGATAACATCTAACCTTAATGAAAGACTGTAAGTTTTCTACAATGACACACTGAATGTTTATGGTAGACAAGGATGGTGGCATACAAAAATGATCATAGATGTGCAGATCTCTTGCTGATTCACAAGTATGTGGTCCAGGTAGATTTCTTCAGTGTCCTATACGTGCACAGTGTAGAAGAGGCAAATATTTGCACTTGAAACGGTGAGGGTCTGTCAGAAGGTGAGAGGTCCTCAGTGAAAACAATCTGGAAAGGGTCTGTCTTAGCCTAGAATGAGGGTTGAGATTTGTTTTGTGTTTCAATCATCCCAGAAGAAACCTCCTAGAAAAGGGAGAAACCATAATAACTTGAGGAGTCCCTAGACCCCCGAGGACAGGTAATTAGCTGCTACTCATGCTCTGGAGCACACCTCCTTTACCTATGTCTGCTAAGCTATACAATAGATCAAACAACAGATCTGAGTAAAAAAAGTTCCCCACCTTCTTTTTTTTTTTTTGTAATTTTTAGCCTGATTCAGAAGGCCCCATCAGTATTTGTGACACCACCAACGAGAAAGTGGTGTTTTATAGCAGGGTAATAGAAACTTGCATTTCAAAGTCATCACTTGTGGCTTCAATAGTATCAAACCTGCTGGGGCTCTTTAGCTTGGAGGAGACTAAAATGTGACCTCATTCATGTTTATAAATTTGTAAAAAGAGAGTGTCAGGAGGAAGGAGCCAGGCTCTGCTCTGTGATGTCCAATGACAGGACAAGGGGCAATGGGAGCAAGCTGGAGCATAGGAGGTTCAATCTGAACATGAGGAAAAGCTTTTTTACTGTGAGGGTGACAGGGTATGGCTCACGTTGCCCAGAGAGGTTGTGGAGTCTCCTTCTCTGGAGACATTCAAAACCTGTCTGGACACGTTCCTCTGCGACCTGGTCTGGGTGATCCTGCTCTGGGACGGGGGTTGGACTGGATGATCTTTCGAGGTCCCTTCCAACTCCTAACATTCTGTGATTCTGTGAAACCATGGCTCCAGTCTTGACACCTCATGATGGCAGTGGCACATTCCTTTCTGGCTCTGCTTGGTGGTTCACTGTACTTGTACTTGCCCTTTAAATTGAACAAAGAGAGAGTGTTTTAATTATTCTTCCCAGTTTAATGGAAGTGAGGTCATTATTTAACTCTTTAAAATGTTCTGTGTCAGCACCATTATTTTTGCCACTAAATGGCCTTATCTTCCGTTGTACTTTCAAATACCTGAGAAGGTATTTGGTAGAAGGTCCTATGTAGAATGAAATTTTAAATATATTTTTGTTAAAACTTGCAGATACAGATGAGCTCGAATTAATGCTTAAATCCCAGGGGCTTTCAAATGTCAAAGACAACATGGGAGCTGTGCAAGGAACTGATCTGAAAATTTTCACAAAGACTTCCTGTCAACAAAAGCTGATTTTCACTTATTCCAAGCATTTAACTTGAAATTCTTGTTCTCTGAAATTAACACTTTAAAAAGTTACACATTACTTCAGTTTCTGGGCACATTTGTTACACCACTGAGTCTAATTATCAATCCCAGCCTGTTGTGGAACAATGTAGTTAATGCTAAAAGCAGCAGGGATGCTGGATGTTTGGGCCTCCCTTTTAAAAGCACATCGGTCTGTAGGCAATGGAGTTAATGCAGTCTGTTTTCCTCTGGGTTATATCTTGTGGTTGGCCGTCTAGTGCCTAATGAAGTGTGTGTTCATGTGGCATCTTTCAGTATTTTATTAGCTTTCATTGGCAGCTAATTTTCATGAAACATCTCTGAGACTTCTGCTCTTACACTGTATCTGGTTTTATTATATCAGTACTTTTACACAGTTTCTCACACGCACATACACACACATACAAAAAATAGGTTCTTAAATTCTATATCCTTGTAAAAAGAGTTTCAGAAGTCTTGGTTGCAAATAGTTTAATAATCCTGAATTTGCTTGCTGGGTTTGCTTGTGAGGAAATTACTACTGCAATGGTCAACTTCTGTATTCAGTGTCTGTTACATGAGTTCATGCCTTGACCTTCCAGTGAAGTTTTCAGAGAAGAAAGTTGGTTTGGCATTGTTTGCATTAGGAAAGTGTGAAAGCTGTGAATGTTATTGAAAAAGAGTTTACTGATTTGGAGAGTTTTCTTTTGTTAAATGAGTGCTAGATGATGACACTCTCTAGTTTGTAACTTAGCCTGGTGATTGCCATGAAATTATAGCTCATGGCAGAAACAGATGACGGTTGTGTCTGCAATGCAGAGTCAGAACATTTGAGTGAGATTTTAATGAGGCAGAATATTGTAACCCAGCCCTAGATCCAATAGCTTGTCATCTAGTTGTGAGCAGAATAATTACCAGTGATAAGGATTCGTTAAAAAGGTAACTTGGTTTTAAAAGGGACTTATGTCTGAAGCTCAGCCTCTGGGCTATCAAACCTCTGAGTGGGATGCAGGGGAAGGCAATGAGATGGCAGTCAGTGTGCAGCTTAGAGGATTGGGATGTAGCAGAATGCTTTGTAATGTCACCCTCCATTTGCTAAAAAAGCATGTTGGACTGAAGTAGCACATTGGACTGAAGTAGTACATTGGATAGAAGTAAGAGGAATACTCAGTTGTAAGAACTGCAGTGGGACTTACTACATCCAACCTTTTTAACTTTAGAATATATGAAGAGCTCAATAATATCTGGCTCCACAAATGTGTACAGACTAAATAGCAGGGACAAGGGCAGCAATTTGAATATGAAATGAAACAGAGGGGAAAAGCATTTAGAGCAACAATGACTTTGGGATCTTCAAAGGTGAAGAGGCTTTCAGGGAGGGAGGGAGAATAAGGAAATCCTTTGTCCCTTTTAGAGACAATGTCTTCACAACCATTTTTTTTTGCCCTTCAGTCTTGTGAAGGAGTGATTTGGTTGACTGGCAGAACAGACAGAGCTGTAGAAGTTCACTGGCTTCTATATACTTAGAAGGACTGACATCACATTTCTCCCCCTCATTGAGCCACTTGGTGAGAGACTCCAAGCTAAATGCCTTGAGATGAAGTTAGTACCAAGTATGATTTTTTTGAGGTTGGGAACGCATCTTTCTCCATTGCTGGATGGGACTGATTGGAGGAAGTGAACTGTCATTTGGGGAGAGGGCAGATGCCCTTCCCTACATCAGCCTGGGCAAGCAACAAGGGGGTAATGCTGGAGAATGATTATCTTCTCACAACACGGCCAGCGACTGCATTTAGACCATTCAGTTTGTACAATATTTCCATGTACTCACGAAAGCAGTCAAGAGAAAGTGATTTCACGAGTGATTTGAAGGCTGGGAGTTGTGCAACCAGCTCTCCCCACTCCACTTGTATCTATATACAAGTAGGTGCAAAGCCAACTATTTGCCTAGCTGGTCTTCAGTGTCACTGCACCTCTGCCTTCATTGTATCTGGGCCTCAGTGCACTGAAGAGGATATTACCCTGAGATTCTTCCAGCTCTTCTTCCAGCTCTTAAGTCTTTTGGGTTTAGTTCTCCTGACCTTGATAAACCAGAGTTTTGCTTTATCCAGAGAGCGCTAAAAATGATCTGCTGCAGCCTTTTTCTTCCTGCTCTGATCATTCTTTCCCTCATCTCATCTAATGACACATTTTTCCTCTGACTGCTGGTGTGTTAGTGAAAAGCACGGAGGTTACATTAAGATAAAGAAGGGAAAGCTTTGGGGGTTTTAGACACTTTTCTCTAAAAATTATTAAATTTCTGAAGCTCACATTCAAATAGAAGTGGGAAATACTAAAAAATGTAACAGTATTATTACACACTATGTATTTTATGTATTGATACAATTTTACTTTGTTAGCAGGTTAAGTGTACTGCTTTTTAGTAGTTCTCTAGGACACAATCCTCTTCTGAGCTCACCACAGTTATGCTATTTCCTTCTCTGTACATCTGGGAAGACTTGCTGTAACTTATTTAGGGAGGAAGAGGATGGCGCACCCTGCACTCTGTGCTCTGGGGGCTTTTCTGAACCTTTCCTTCTGGAGCCACAGGATCTCTTCTGCTGTCTTTCTGTTTACCACTTTTCCAGCTCATTTTATACACTTCCAGGGCATGCGCTGTGAACTGGAGACCCCCAGACACAAGGATGGCAGAAATTCTTTTGCATATCCCTGGGTGCCAAACTGTCCTACCTGAGACTGCCCAGTGTGTTTTGGTTCTGTTACTTCAACATCTATTTTGCAGTTAAGCCTGAAATCCCACTGCTTCTCTTTCTTTACTCTTGTGGCACTGCAAAGCACATTTTAAGACATATTTTTGTGCTCTGCTTTAAGGATACATCACTGACCAGGGGCAAATGGTCCCTGTAGCTCTATTAATGTTAAATGAAGCTTTCATAAATCATGACTGAATTTCCCATGTTGCATTATGCCAGAAATTATTATCTTAGTGCTCAGTGAAATTAAAGTAGCAAACAAGAATTGATATTTAAGTTTCATATCTACCTGAAAATACAGTACAAACTCCATGAAACAGTTGAAGATAATTTTAAAAATGTTTATCTGGCAGCTTAATTAAATCTTTAGAACAAACCAAAATGTCTGAGAACTAATTTTCAAATGCTGCTTGGTCATATTTGGAGAAGTGTAAATATAAATAAATATGCCTTTCCAAACAAAAAGGTTGCTAGCTATAGGGGTAGTACAGGGAACATTTGTATGTTTCTTTTCATCTTTCATCTACCTAAACCAAATAAAATTCATGCTGCAGCTATAATGATGGAAATAATAAGGGAAATGGTAATCAAGCAGAATTTAGCACTCTGAAAATGTCTAGAAATTACTTACTTCAAATGAATGTTTAAATGGTATAATAATTTTATTGGGATATTGGAAAAAGAGGACTCATCAGATGCTCCAGATAGACTGATGGGGAGCTAAGGGTCATCCTTTTTCATGAGTTCAGCTCACGCTGAAAAAGACGGTCTTCCCATTGGTTGCTGTGACTTGATCTCTATTTAAATCTTTACATTGGAGGCCTTGGCATGTTCTTGCCACTTCTGAACTGATCAGCTTCACAGTCTTTTCCTATCATTTCAAACACTGGGTTTACAAGAATTTATGCAACTGTCCTATACTGTCCAGCTCTTGTCCTCCCTGGTACCACCCCGTGTGGTCCCATCCAGACCCTGGTTCCTCTGTGAAGGGAAGGCAGCACTCAGATAAGTTCTGGGAGTGTTTAGTTTTTATCTGCTTGGCACCATTGAAAACGTCTCCTAGAGGCAAGACTGGAGGGTATCTGTGTGGTTGAATGAGCCAGAAACTTCTGATTGAAGGGGAGAAAGAAATGCCTTGGTTCTCTTTTGCTCTTTACAGTCATTTGTACACTCATTGGTCAATATAGGAGTACTTCACACCTGTTTGGAGTGGTGAAAATAACAGCAAAATGTACTGGAGAATCCCAGATTGTGGCTCTTTAGTGTTTTCAGGCTGCAAACAGGGCAGAACTGTATCACTCTTGGCTAAACGTCCTTGAGTCACTCTGGCTTGTGTCAGTCTGGTGCAAGACAAGCCTTAGAATTGAGATGTGAGATGAACAGAGGTGTTGTTCAAAACATGGGTCTCTCTGTCTCTCCTGCTCTAACTTCCACTATAGGAATTCATGTTACCGAAGGAGAGCAATGCAACCTCATAAGAAAAAGAGTTATTACTAATGACAGTCAGCAAAAGTGGATCAATACTGTGGGTCTGGTGCTGTTCTCCACTGGTTCAAGCTGATACACAGTTGAAGCTTTGCTCCTGCATCAGTAGACAAGGGAAGAGCTATGGATGTCATCTATCTGGATGGGCTTTGCATCTATCCACAAGGCCTTTGACACAGTTCCCAACAGCATCCTTCTCTCCAAGTTGGAGGGATATGGATTTGATGGGTGGACTGTTCAGTGGATAAGGAATTGGCTGTATGTTTGCATCCAGAGAGTAGTGGTCAACGGCTCGATGTCCATATGGAAGACAGTAACAAGTGATGTCCTTCAAAGGTTTGTACTGGGACCAGTGCTGTTTAATATCTTCATAAATGATATTGACAGCCAGATTGATCAGCAAGTTCACTGATGATACCAAGATGGGTGGTGAGGTTAATGTGCCAGAGGGAAGGGATGCCATCCAGAGACACCTGGACAAGCTGGAGAAGTGGGCCCAGGTGAACCTCATGATGTTCAACAAGGCCAAATGCAGGGTCCTGCACCTGGGTCAGAACAATCCTCGTTACCAATACAAGCTAGGAGATGTGCTGGAAAGCAGTCCTGAGGAAAAGGTCTTGGGAGTACTAGTAGATGAGAAGCTGGGCATGAGCCACCAATGCGCATCTGCAGCCCAGAAGGCCAACTGCATCCTGGGCTGCATCAAAAGAAGTGTGACCAGCAGATCAAAGGAGGTGGTTTTGCCCTTCTACTCTGTTCTGGTGACACCTCACCTGGAGTACTGTATCCAGCTCTGGAGTCTCCAGCATGAAAAGAACATTGAAATGCTGGAGCGGATCCAGAGGAGGCCACAAAGATTATCAAAGGGCTGGAGCACCTCTCCTATGAAGATAGGCTGAGAAAGTTGGAAGGCTCCAGGGGGACCTTAAAGCAACCTTCCAAGACCGGAAAGGTGCCTATAAGAAATCTAAGGAAGAGCTGTTCACTAGGGCATGTAGCAATAGGACGAGGGGGAAATGTTTTAGACTAGAAAAGGGTGGATTTAGGTTGGATGTTAGGAAAAAGTTTTTCAACACGAGGGTGATAGATCACTGGCACAGGTTGCCCAGAGGCGATGGGGTGGATGTCCCATCCCTGGAGATATTCAAGGTCAGGCTTGAGGGGGCTCTGAGCAACCTGATCTAGTAACATTGTCCCTGCTCACTGCAGGCGTTGGGCTGGATGAGCTTTAAAGGTCCCTTCCAACCCAATACATTCTATGATTCTATGATTCTTCTTCTTTCTTTGTGTTGTCCTTTTCCAAGAGCACTGAAGAGCTTTCTATGATGGAAAATTCCTCAGAAAAACATAGCTTGTTTTGTTTGCCCTTTCCTTCTGGTAGCCACAAACATGGATAAGGGAGAGATGGTAATCAGAAATATTCAATTCCTGCCATGTCCACATGGATCCACAAGACACAACTTGCAGTAGCAGTAGAGCTGCTTTTATGGCTGATGCTGAGGGGACACCTGATGTGATCTGAGACACCTTTGCTCATCTAAGCCATCCACATGAGGCTGGCAGATATTTTGTAAGGCATAAGAGAGGCCTCATTGCTCCAGATGACAGCTTCCACGTACGAACAGGCTCTAACAAGGCATATGATAATATTTTTTTGGCAGTGCTGGCCCCAGAAGGGAGGTTCATCCTCATGCTGGAGTCTGAAGACTGTGACAATGCACTTGCTCCTGTGGCAGCATCCTTGGCTGTGCCGTGGTGGTGTTTCTCCGTTTCGAAGCAGTAGATTACTGTTTGAAAAAGTTCAGTGGCCTTATGAAGAAATATTTCAGCTGGGTGAAATCTCTCTGGCCCTCTGTTATTTTTGTACTTGTCAGCTTTCCCTATGGGTGAGCTTTTTGTCCCCTCATTCAGAGGCTTAACAAAAGTCATTAAAATTGCCACAAAGCTATCTGTGAGCAATTCCTGTGTGAGAAAGAAAACAGACAAGAGGATGTTGGAAGAAATGTTTAGTTTTGAAAAACTCTTCTCATTCTGGCACTCTCCTTGCCCTCTTCAATCTTGTGAAATAGAAACAAGCATTTGACTAATAAGTCATTTGTGTAAAATTACTTTTTTCTTGCCCTTGTTTTATATTACATGAATCTATCAATTTTTCCTGCATAAACAAACAAGATTAATAATTCCTGGATATTTGAGAATATATCTACCTCTCATCATCAAGACCATTTAAATGTTTAAAAAGAATAATAAGAAATGTATTTCATGTTGAATAAAATGCTTTTTATTTGGACATTAATACATTGTGATCCTTACTTACCAACACCCTAAGCAACCAAATTCACATGAAGTAGAGTAGTCTTTGAGGGCTAATCAGAAACCCAACAGAAACATATTTGAAGAGGCACATATTTCAGGAGCTGGCTGAAGGATCGATGTTAAGAGTAGCTTTGAATGCAAACAGCTCAGAGCAGAAAATGTTTTGGTGTCACTAGAAGCGAGTGTGAATTCATTTTCCTGTCTCATGAAAAATGTTGAAGCTTCAAGAAGTTCTTTGTGTACCCATGTGCATTGGAGACCTATCAAAATGCTTGTGTTTACTTATTTATTTTTTCTGAGAAATGAGGAAGGGAGGTTGAGGAACAGAGGAGACTTGGCAGAGCAAATAGCTTGTTAGTCGAATTCCTTTCTTTCATGCTCTGCAGATGCTTTGCTTGTTAAGAGAGAAGGGGCTCTTTCAATGTCCTCTCCCTACCTTATACCACTCTGAGTAAACCACTGTGCATGAGCATGTATTGGGATAGACTGGTTTGAGTTTCCTTTCTGTACTCAGCTGCTGATTGGGGATTTTGGTTTCTCAACCTCTCCAACAAAAATGACCTGGTCTTCGGGGCAGAAAAAAAAAGGGCGAAGGATCTTGCTGATTTGTCTATTTCTAACAAGGAATATTTTGCTGAACATTTTCCTGAATTTTTCATCAACTAGCCCTGCTTTTTTCTGTGTTCAGCTCAGAATCTAACTTTTCTGCTGGGATTGGGAGGATAAAAGTACTGCTTATCTTCTTGTGACACAGTAAGGAGAGGCTGAGGCATGAGAGGCAACTCATTGTAAGCTTGAGATGAGTCTTGAGCACTCACTTGGTGTCTTGAGAGGGCAACAACACAGAGAGGCAGAAGACAGACCCTTCAAGTCTTCCAGAGCTGGACCCAGTGGGCTTAGCCTCTATCAGCACCATTCCTACTTATGTGAAATACTTAGCTACACAAAGAAGAGAAACAAGGCAAAAAGACAACCACCCTCTCAGCATCAGAAGGAGAAGTAGATGAAGTAGAGTCCCTTCTCTCCTCCTCATCTCATTTGACTCAGATCAGCTATGAGAGAGGGTAAATGTGCTGCTGAGGACCATAATGACCATTTGAGAAGTGTACCGTTAAATGGGCAAATTTCTACTGTTGTGAGAGCATTCAGTGGAAGTCTACCTAGTTTCACAGAATCACAGAATCGCTCGATTGGAAAAGACCTCTGAGATCATGATGTCCAACTGCTCCTGTCTACCCACTAAACCATATCCTTAAGTACCTCATCTACCTGTTTTTTAAATACATCCAGGGATGGTGACTCCACCACCTCCCTGGGCAGCCTGTTCCAGCTTCTGACGACCCTCTCAGTAAAGAACTTCTTCCTTCTCTCTAACCTGAACCTCCCTTGGCACAGCTTGGTGCCGTTTCCCCTTGTTCTATCCCCCATCACCTGGGAGAAGAGACCAGCACCCACCTCTCTACAACCTCCCTTTAGGTAGTTGTAGGTGGTGATGAGGTCTCCCCTCAGCCTTCTCTTCTCCAGGCTAAACAACCCCAGTTCCCTCAGCTGCTCCTCATGAGGCTTGTTCTCCAGACCCCTCACCATCCTTGTGGCTCTTCTCTGAACACGCTCCAGAATCTCAACATCCTTCTTATAGTGAGGGGCCCAGAACTGAACACAGTACTCGAGGTGCGGCCTCACCAGTGCCAAGTACAGGGGGGTAATCACCTCGCTGGACCTGCTGGTCACACTGTTTTTAATACAGGCCAAGATGCCAAGTTTGGGGTCATCATCCCAGCCAGGCAGGCAGAGAAACATGGTGATGTTTTTATATTTTATTTCCTCATTCTGCGCCACCCTCCAAGTTCAGTGTTTTAAGACTTCTAGAAACTTGAACTGAAGAAATCACCAGTGGGTGCTGCTGACCTGTTAGAAACCAGCAGTGTTCCCACGACACTCTACAGTCCACTCTGACACATTCAGAGCTCAAAACATCCTTGCTTCCTGTCGTATTCCTACTGGGCTTGGTCTAAACCACAAAGTTCTTGTTGTTCTCTCTCTCTCTTTTCTTTTAAACTATTTTCTCTCTCTTTCAGCCTGTGAGTATGGGAAAGCTTTTATGCCGGATTCATCTTCAATTCAGCCTTCATCAATAAATACCATACAAGTAAAAAATTTACCGAAGAAAACTTATTCTATCAGCACAATCATTCAAATCAGAATCGGTTGGACAGGTGGATGAGGGGAGCGTTACATGACTGACTTCAGAAGGGTTGCTCCAGCAAGTGTCACTGCTGCTTGAATTTAAAATGTCAGAGACTTGCTCCAGTTATAGCTCCTGCTGGGCACCAAAGCCTGTTGGAAAACCCTAAAAGACAGCTGGAAAGGGAATATTGTAGCAAATGTCAGTGCGTTTTAATTGACTGGTCTGAGCAAGGAAATCCACAAAATAACGAGAGGCCAAATCCTTGCCCTCAAATAGTTGGCTTCAGGAGAAGTTGCAGGTGCCTTCAAAGTGTAGCCATGCATCCCTGTTGTCTAAGAAGATAAGAGTCTAATGCAGCTGGTGAAGTTCAGCTTTGAGTTTGAGAAGTGTAGATCTGTGTTCAGCTCCACAGGTCAGGAGTTCAGACCTTGCTAACGACTCTTGAAGAAGCAAATCTCACACAGAAATCAGCCCCAGAATTTTAACACTGGTGAGTTCTCAGTAATCTATTGAAAAGCAATACTATGAAGGGAAACTTTCTACCTTTGAAAATGCAAACTCCACACCCTGCTGTATCTGAAAATGTGCTTTAGCAGTGGTGATAATGTGACATTGCTGATGGTGCTGAGGTTATTGCATTGGACAGACCTGCTTCAAGCAGATAGGGACCATTTGACATAATTCAGTAATGGGTTGAGATTCTCTGCATTCAGTGCATTTGAGGACTTTGGCTAAGCTAGACTTGAGCCAGCCCATCAGGGAGAGCTGTTCCTATTTTCTGTAGTCATCTGTCTCTTCACACTTCATGACGTTCTCTTAGGGAAAGTAGAGAGTGTGGTGAGGTGGCTTACTCTGCAGAGAGAAGGCAGGAGAGTTTATACATGTGTCAGATAAGAAGATGTGCTGTTAGGGAGCTAAGGCCACAGGCACAGGCAGGATGGCACAGGTCAAAACATCTTGACTCCCCTTTCAATCAAAGAACTATGAATGCTTCTGGAAAAAAAATCCCTCAGATATCAACTTCTGAGCTGATTGTACAATGTTATTTTTATGTAGCTAAATAAAAATAAGATGATTGTGCAACGATTACTTATTTCTCTCATGCTGATTTTTTGTTCACTTCCATGTATGGGGGAAAAAAGTGCATATCAGCTTTATTTTTAGTGATAGTTTTGTGAAGGACTTTCTAATACCTCACAAGGCACCAATGGCTGCTAGAGGGTGAGCTAAGAAACAGAAGCATCGATGCACCTTCCCAGCACCTGGGGCATGTGCAACACATTGTGATGTTCATTGGCAAAGATGGACAGTATGGGAGAGGGCAGCAGCATCCAAGGAAAGTTGGTATCAGGCAGAAGAGGCTTAAGAAATTCAGAGAGAAGATATCAATACCTATGCCTCTTGAAAGTGAGAAAAACCTACCCTACCGTAGATCCTCTGGCATGATGCAGAAAGAAACGAGAGATGTACCTTGTGGCACAGCCCTATAAAGAGTGAAAAAGATGCTCTTGCTCCCTCGAGGTTCACCTAAAATAAAGCTCCAGTTTTGGCTTGTGCCGAAGCTGGCCGCCTTGCTCCTTTGCAGCCCTGCTCCCATGTGCGTACACGTCCTGTGCACAGAGAGGAAAGCTCACACTCCTGAGTGGTGCATCTGCTCCTGACAACACTCAGGGCAGGAAGGGAATAGCTCAGCTTTCAAGTGGGGGTTGAGGGTTAAAACAGAAACATAACCTGAGGGGGTTGGTATATTTTTTTGTGTTGTGAGAAGGATCAAGCACCAAAAAGAAATGAAAGAAAACTCCACTTCTGTCCCCAGAGATCCAGCAGTCTAAACAGACACGTGAACAAAAGGTAGGAGAGGAAAGGGACACCTGGAGAAGTGAAACAGTGGCCCAAGGTCATGGAGTCAGAGCAGGGTTAGCAGAGGAGTCAAAGCTTTCCCAGTTGCAGCCTATCCTTTGTCTATTTGTTGGACAATCTTGACTAAAGATGCCATCTTCAAAGCTGAGTTAGCAACTATAATTGCACTCCAGTCATCTTTATTGCATTCTGAGAGTTTGCTTAGACAGCCTTACAGGCACAGCATTTTATGGACCTCTAAAATGGCAGGTATTTGCTGTGAGGAGCTCAGTGTACCGCACTTAGCACTGTGAAGTAGTGCCAGACAATAACTAAAGAAGACAGGTGGGAGGGCTGTAATGTTGAATGTGCTGATATATCAAACGAAAGGTAATGAAATTCTATGTGGCCAGATCATCCTTCATCTGTAAAACAGGACAGTTCACAGCAAGGGAGGATTACATTTAAATGCAGCTCTGCTTTATTGGCATTTTTTGACAATCTTCCCTTCTCTCTTGCCTGTACTATCATGACCACTAGACTTCCCCTTTGATCTCAAGTTTGGTGGATGAGCAAGGAAAGAAGTTGTTTTTTAATAAACTTTAAGGATAAAGCAAATATTGGTCAAAACCTTACTGTTTACCTAGCATCAATTTTCAAAAAACAGGATGAGGCCTGACCTGGAAGTAAATATGTGCTGGCCAGTGAAAATGCACACATGGAATAATACATCGCTAAATGTGAAGGAAGAGTAAGCACAAAGAGATTCATGTGCTCAGCTTGAGGAGACTGAAGAATCACTGTCCTGCAATCCCAAAAGCCAGGAGGGTGAAATGACATTCACAGTAGCAATTCTATGGATGTATGCTATGACTATTGCAGAATGCAGTGTTGTCATTGAGAAAAAAAAGCCAGGAAAGGGGTAGAGACAACTGAACAGTAACAATCTGGTTGTAATTGTACCAACTGTTTTGGAATCATTGTGAAAGCAAGGAACAATCAAAGACACAAAGGTCAGCAGAAAGCGGGCTAAGAACCAAGACAAGTTTATCAAAGAGAGAGGATGCCGTGCAACCTGATACCTTCCTTTGGTATAGAGATTATACCCATGGGATTTTCTTTGTATAAAAAACAAAAAAACATTTGAAGTGGTACCACATGGGAAACTATCAGTAAAATCAGAAAACATGAGGACCAGGGTACAGCTGTAAGATGAAGGAGTCTTTGGTAGTTGCACAAGAAAGGAACCGTATTTGTCTCAAGGAAGCTACTAATAAACTTTCTCAAGAATCCTTGCAAGATCATGCGATAGATGATAAAGGAGAAATGGTAAAGAAAAAGAAATGTCTTCCTTCACAAGATGGCTGTGAGCCACAGATGTGGCATGGGTATGAAAAAAACAAATACCATAGTAGGTTGCACTGGGAGAAGCACATTCAGCAGAGGAACGTAAGTAGTGACACCACTGTGTAAGGCACTGGTAAGACATCAGGAATTGCAACATTTTTCTGTATAAATTGTAAATGTAAAATTCAGGCTATCTGCATTCAAGGCAGATTAATCACAAACTGACAGGAGGAGGAAAGCAGAGCAGGTAGGAGCAAGAGAGCACTTTTTACAAAATGAAACTAGAAGGGTATAACTCTTACAGCCTAGCAAAAGAAGGATGAGCAAGTGTGTGACTACTGTCAGCAAATTTGTGAGGATAAGCAAATGCACAGGATGAGGACTCAGCACCAGAGAGGAAAAGATTAATGCAAGTGAAAGAACAGACACACACAGACTTGCTAGGAGTGCTCTTGAGCTAGAAATTTCTAACCTTCAGAGGAGCAAGGCTCTGGAACAGTTTCTGGATGGGGTGAAGGTACTAAACCATTTTGAAGATAATTTGGCTGCCTGCAGCAGCAGGGGCTAGATGTAATGATCTGGGTGATCCTTTCTTGCCCTGAGCTACTCTAGGTTAAGGAGGAATGGGTGACATCATGGGTGCATGTAAGGCATTAATGTGCCCATGAATTGTTATTCACTGCCCTTTGCTGAGGGTTGGGGTGTTTTGTATTGGTTCGGTTTGAGTTTTTTTCTTTCTGTGTTGATAGTGTTTGAACACTGGTTGACTTGGGTCTTGGATGTGATATCTTTTTGAGTAATCTGCAGACTTTTCTTCCCAGACCTGAAAGCACATCATCCATCAGAGAGTATAATCCTGAGCATCCCGCCCTCCAAGTATATGTTCAAAAGAGCTGGGTTTCACTGGAAGAAGGCAACACATCACTGAGGCATAAAGACAGGTATGCAATTGTAAGAGATGCTCTATTTTAGGCATCTGCTGTGGGGAAGAGGTAGAGTGCAAAGTACAGAAATAAACTGTGGGTTGAGCACTGCCTTGACAATTACTAAGAGACTTCACACACCATCAATTCTAAGAAGACCTCTGGTCTTTAATCCAATAGCTGAGGTTTACAAGAAACTTGCTACCAAAACTCATTAAATCTTCATGACTCTCTGGGTCAGAAATGCAGCCCTGGTGACTACAATTCAATAGATCTCCAGGTCTTTACACGAGGATTTGGTCTGGCTGCACAGTCATTCTGGTGGCTTTTGGCTTAGACTATGTATTTATTCGGATGCAGTTCAACAAAGTAAAGTTATCAGTTATCTGAATAATGTAATATGAAAAGGAAATACAATTTCATTTAGAGATCTGCAGGGATAATTTATTGTTCCAAATAGCCTCTTGACAGATACCTACAAATTAAAGATTACTTTCTTCCTCAGTTTAATAACAGAGCTCTCCTAGATGCATTCATCTTAGTAAAAAAAAATAATTAAAAAAATTCAAAATCTAACATAACGACTCCTCATATAGTACTGGCATATTTATAAGCAAGTAACATCTGAATTATTTCAACCTTTAGTAAGTCTATAAATATCACTTACAGAAGTAGACAACAAGACTTCTCCTTCTGTGAGCTGGAATCTATGGGCTACCGTTCAAACCCTCCCCAAACACCTCCCAGCAGCTGGGCTTACCAAAGATGGTCAAAGCTAGGTTCATTATTTTGATTTATATGAGTTCCATACACTATTACAGACATATCTCAAGATTTTCCTAGTTAAAAAGAATATAATCTTGTGGAAATAGGACTGTCCTTTCTGTGACATGTACAGAAGAGCTTCCAGATCTGCCAGAACCCCACCCTAGAAGCAGGAGCTTTTCTTCTGCTAGCCCTGTGGATTTCATTACTCAATGCCCTGTTCTCAGCCAGGCTATGGCAAATAAATGTTCCCCAGAGCTCTGACTCTTGATTTGCTCCACAAGTATCTGGGGAGACAGTATGACTTCCTAAACTTGGCAGTGGATCCAAACCTTTGCCTCTGATAGTCATTACTCAAGCAAGATAAGACAATTTCTAGGCATCTACACAATATTTTCTTGCCAGCATAGTTACTTGGCTGGTCAATATGATGAGGCTGATTTCATTTTGAACCTGATGTCCAGGTAAAAAGCCCTAGCTCACCTGAAGTTACACTGCCATTCCGGTGATAGATTATTTCAAGATCACTGAACAGTTGGGAGATAGGAACTGAGACTCAGATTTTTAAAGGATGTAATTCAATTTTTCCTCACCATCTTACTGAAAAAAGTATCAATTTGTCCACTTTCTATGTTCAAGCAAAAGAACTTTGCAGTAGCAGTATACAGAGTGCAGGAAACATCTCCTGATCAGTTATCACAACTTAGCATTGTGGTCTTTCCCGCCATACCTGTGTCTTCCAATATCTCTGAAAATTGTGTGTGCTGAGTGGAGGTATTTGATTTGTGCTAGTCTTTTGCATCCTTCATGGCCCAGCTGCAGGGGACTGCAAGCAAAGCAAAGGTAACAAAGAATTATCTTGTAACTTGACCTAAGAACGTCTTTAAAATAACTCAACCCACTGCTGGAGTCTGAATAGAAGGTCACGGTGATCTCCATCTCAACTAGGAGATGCTTGTTCCTCTCACCAGCTAACTAATGTGTTTAAATAATAAATTCCTAGATTAATAACATGCTAATTTATTTTCTGGGACACAGCTACTGCATTCAGGAAAATGAAGATGGAAACACAGTGCTGATTCCTGCCTGTGGCATTTCCTTTCCTCCTTGGAATGTAAACTCCTCTGGGTCACTATCACAGAATGTTTCTGCAGTCTTTTGGTTCTCTGCTCAAAGCCAGGTTTCAGACCAGATACCAGGAAACACTGAATGTTTTAAATTCCTGTTGAAAAGGACACAAACGGTGAGAGTCTTAACACCTACTCAGGTCAGGTACTTTGATTCTGCTACAGAAGGGGGAAGCCATGAGCTGCAGCTCCCACAGTTATTCAGTGTTTATCTCCAACGGGGTATGACATTTGAAGCGTAGTAATGAGCACCTATCCTCCTAAGCGGACAAAGCTAAATGCAAATTTCATGGCAATGCAAATGCAGAATTTCCATTTCATGCTTGGAAGAAGGGGGTGGCTTTGTATGACCTGATCCAATTTCAGAGTCTTCCTGAACTGATACATCTGATCGGATCCAAACTGGCTGCTTCTGCCTTAGAGTGCCTGCAGTCCTTGCTGTTTCTCTGTTTCTTTCTTGGAATCTGATCCTCTGCCCTTCCTTGTCCTCTAGCACTGGCTCTATTTCAGCTCTTTGTGAAGTTCCTCCTTCCCTCCCATGGGGGTTCATTTAGGAGCATACATCACTAGTCTAAACTCCTATCTTTGGCCATGATAGCCCACTCCAGCCTCTCCAAATTCTCATGTCTCTCTATCTACAGCATTAACATCTCCACTGTCCTTCCCATGGCAAAGAATTGAAATCACATCCTCTAAGGAAGAATCCTGCTTGTTGGTAGTGATTACCCAGATATCAGGTTATAGGAAAGATAACAGACATTTAAGATGATGGCTGGTTTTTTTCCCTTTCCCTTTCCCTTTCCCTTTCCCTTTCCCTTTCCCTTTCCCTTTCTTTTTCCCCTCCTCTTCCCCTTCCCCGTCCCCTTCCCTTTCCCCTTCCCAACAGTATCTGTTGTCTGGAGCATCTCCCAGATGGCATAGGGCAGCTACCCAAGGGCACAAAGGAAGTCTGTGGTAGAGCAGGAAATCAACCATTCACCTCAATGCCAAATCATCATTTTCAGAGACTGAAACAGTGACATTTTTCCATTCTTTTAACTCAGAGCACAGGCAAAATTCCAGGCCTCGTGATCACTGCCAAGGGGAAGGGAAGTGACTCTTTGCTGGCTTTGTACAAGTGTTGATGCCCTTGCAGCAGAAATAAGGTTTGGGTCTCTAACACAGGGATACAAATGACCCCCTCAAATCTGCAGCTGCCAAGGCTATTTCATCCTCTAACAGGAATGTGACACTGCTGCTCTTCACAGATCTGCTGTATGGAGCAGTCAAGAGATTAATACCAATGATGTGCCCCAAAATTATGGAGTGAAGCTTGCCTAGCCCCTGCTTATGAATCACAAAAAAAAAACCCATGGCCACACCAATCTCAGTTTGTCCAGATTTTCAGGAAAATTACTGGTGCGGAAACCTCCTCTGAGGCTACACCCTGTTCTCCAAACTATGGGCTAGAAATGAGGGAGAGCAGAGAAAGGGTCTCTCCTGCCCAGAGAGGCTCATGCAGAACAGTGTGATGTCTCCTCATCTTCTAAAGCTCTCCTTTCACTTCAGCCAGGGCAATGCTAAGGCCTTTAATAAAATTTTTCCCCCAGGCAGCTATGCATATAGTCTAGGTCCTCTCACTCCAGTGCCTTTATTCCCGCTAAGTGTGCAGTGTGTGTCTGAGGTACTGTCTTGCTGACTATTCCTCTCTTCATAAATTATTGATAAAGCTTCTCTTTGACAGATTGCAAAGCCAGAGAGCCCTGAGCAATTCTGCTTCTCCCTTAAAATCTTCTAACACTTGTATTTATCTGAAGAACATACATGTTTTTTCCTGACTTAGCAGCTTTTTGAATTGTCTTCCTCAGGAACACAAATGCTTTGGCTTTCTGCAGAGAGGAAAACCACTTTTTTGTCCTTCTTTATACTCAACTTTTCATATTGTTTTTGGATTTAATAGGGAAATACTCTACTGGAGATGTGACTGGACAGCTTACTGAGAGATCATGAAGTATTAACTCTAGGCTGACAGCTGGCTTTGGTATAAATGCTCAAAAAGCAGCAAGTTATCACAGAAACACTATTTTACAGTTGTAGTTGACTTGTGCAGGACATTGCTCTGTGATCTTGTATGGCAGTACTATCTCAAATAGGCTCCTTAAGAAAGGACAACATGAATGAGCAGAAAGCAATGAGATGATGGCAAAATATTTAAACTCCTCAGTTCTGATGCTGTTTTCCTTCTGTTTGTATGAGCTGGCCATGTACATGTTCAGTTTTCCACTCTGCAGTACTGTATACAGCCTTCTAGCAAAACACAGACATGATCCATTGGCTGTGGCAAAAGTCTGGGAGTTGTGATTATTATGTTTTATTCAGGAAACCATCCCCACACTGCATACTGGAAACTCACTGAGCACTTTCTTGGCCCAGCTAATCCAGCTAAAACAGCAAACAGGGTCCAATGCTTTTTAAAAGCATTATGTATAGTTAACAGATGTGTGCAGAATGTGTGGCAATTCTTAAAAGAGAGGGCAATGCCAGCAAGGTTGACATTATTGTTACTGGTTTTATTATTACATCTGATTCCCACTGGGGGCACACAGGTTTTCACTGGTGTAGGGCAGTATTTCACAGGTTGTGTTTCTGTACAGCAGAATATCTGAGCAGCTGAAAAGCTTGGTCTCGCTCAGGTTTTATAAATGCAGGAAGTTCTCAGGACAGTAGGAAAACATAATTTTAGCAGAATTTTCAAAAGAACAGGCTGGGAAACTCTCACCTGGAAGCCAGCATGGCAGATGTGAGCTTCTTGGCAGAATGCTTGCCCCAAGTCATCCTTATATATCTTAGACCATTAAAAACACGAGGCAGAGCCATATCTCTGCTGGAAACTGAGTTCCCCAGGCACACTCTGACTACAGTAAGTTGCATTGGAGGTCTGTTAGCAGCCAAAACCTGACTTATCTCTAGAAGCAGACAGAGTAGCCTTCAAATGTCAACTTAGAATATATTTTGCTGTTAGCAATGCCACATGCAGCACTTGCTGTCCCAGCCACAGCAAGGTTGAGCTGGGTTCAGGGGACTTTTTGCAGTGCTTGACCAAAACAAGAAGCCTGGGGCAGGCAGCGCTCGTGGAGTCATGTCCATGCACATGTTTGCAGGGCTTTATTGGTTACCGAGAGATTTAGAAAGTGGGGTAACCATCAAACTTCATATTCTTTCCCATTTCCTCCAAATCATCTTTCTAAAATTCTACATCCCTTTACAGTACCAAAAATATTCTTAAATATTCCCTTTTAAGTCAGCAAAATCTCCTGTCATTTCCATATTTAACTTCAGTGTTATTTTTATCTGTTCTGTTTTGTGCTTCTAGAGTCAGGTAGCACTTTGTTGTTCTCTTTGAAATCTGCATATTCTCCCTTGCTGGTCTGGGCTTTGTGCTGACTTTACCTACTGGGTTCATGGAGGGGGCTCCTTCAGATTCCCTAAGGAAGGAGATGTAGAAGGGAGGAGGGATGGTAAAAAGCAGGTAGAGGCTGGAAGATGGTCAACACTTATCAGCTCTGCTTCTATGAGAGTTTACATATATTCTTACTTGAAGCGTTCAGAGCTGTCAATGAGAGTTCTTGCAAGGTAAGAGCTTCCACCTTTAGGGTTTTCCTTTTATAAATTTTATCTCCATAGGTCATCAGATATCATACCCCAATGGCCATTGTTTCCTCACACCAAAGAAAAATACAAGCTAGTTTTCCTTCAGTACCTCTCTCCCACTGGACAATTTATTGTTTCACAATATGAAGTATTATAAAATTTATGTCAGACTCTTGTTTTCCCTGTGTTTTTCACTATTACCAATATAAGTTTTCAAGTAAGATCCACATATACAAACAAACTTTTTTTTTTTTACTTTTTCTTCCAGAACTAGTGGTTGGCTCAATTCTTGATTCATGAATAAAACTTAAGGGTATGATCTATTAACATAATTTTGTTTTTACATACCTCCTTCGCTGCCTGAGAGCTGCATTTAAAATTTTAACCTAGAGTGAAATGATACAAAAAGCATTTACTGCTGGCTAGAATAGGTATTTACAATCCATCTCCATCAAAGGTTCAGCCTCCTTAGTCCTAAATTACAACCTTTTTCTGCACACATGGGGAAGACAGTTAATATTGAAAATAAACTAACTGGAGTGCTCCAGGCAAAATCTGTGGTAGCAATTACCTTCCCAATGAGATAATCCCTCCATTCAGCTTTTAAAGGTTATAGTTTTCAGTGCCAGGGTCTTTTGAGGTCTTCAGTCAGGATTATGAGTTTTCAGGGGTCTTGTGCTCTAGGTGGGATCTCTTTATATAACTTTTTCTTTTTGCATTACCAGTGAATGATTTTCAAGTCAACACTGAAATAATCATGCAAAGGACAGTGATAGAAGTGAAACGTCAGATGTCCCCTGTCCTGTTAGAGATATTCACAGAATCACAGAATCACAGAACG
>NW_010172469.1:0-7783 GCF_000695765.1 Mesitornis unicolor
GAGACTGTGTCAAAGGCTTTACTGAAGTTTTGTCAATTATTTTTTATTTTGGTCAGTGAGTGAGATTATTCTAAATCTACTCATACCCATAATTCGTGTATCTAGGGATATATATTCATAGACAAGTACATGAAGATGTACTGCATATTAAAACAAAGGTATGCTACAAACCTCAGGTTTTTGAGTTAATGACTCTTCAGAGAGATGTACCAAATTCTGCAGTGGAGCTACAGTTGTCATCCCAGTAAAAACAGCAGGGTTTAAGAGGAGAACAGCACAGATTACAGTTTGACTCTGAGGGCAAACATCGAATACAAATCTCTTGTTTTCTGTCTTTCTCCTTTGTACAAATCTTGAGAGTTAACTATTTTCCTGAACACACAATGTTCTCACAAAACATGAGAAAAAGTGATTGTCTCAGTAAGAACAAGCAAAATCATATAGTAAACTAGAAGGTAGACAGGATGTTTTCCTTCAATTTAAAATACCTGCTCAAACATTTTATATTTTAGGGGCAATTGTCTAAAGGTGAAAGCATCAACACCTTTTGAAGTGACAATATACATTAGTTTAGAAGTACTTTTATCTAGTAGTATGTTTACTATGAAAAACAAAGCTCCAGAGCCAAATATCCCTTGCAGGTAAGTATTGTGTCAAGTCAGGTCATATACTGTTCTAAGCATATACTCTAAGTGCTCTGTAAAAAATAATGCTGCATAAAACAAACTGACCAATGACACGCATACCCCTCATGGGGACATTGGCTGTTGTGTCTTTGTCAGCAATCTTACAAACACTTTAAGGAAATAGTGCTTATTTCTACCCAGCATAACTGGAAGTGCACCATAACCTTCACATCCAAGCCAGGATTTCCAGCTGAGAATGGACTCAGTGGAGCCCCAGACTACGCTGCATCACCAGTAACTTCCTAGATGTCCTGCCTGGAGGTGAATTTCAAGCTGTGTTGTTCGAGATGAATATCTGAGTGATGAAGTGGAGTTTTCTATCCAACCCGGTGGAAAATGGTGGTTTCTTTAAAGCAGATTTGGCTGGTAGGCAAGAATGGTCATATACTGGTGTCCTCAGGGCAAGGTGCCTCATCCCGCTTGACTTGGGTGATCAGCTACCGAAAATGGTGGTTGGTAATCTGATCTTTTTGACTCTACCTAGCAGCTTGCCTTTGGGTCCTTACTCTGGGCAAATCTACTGCAATGTTACACTGAGGAGTGGGGGACGTAGTGCACTTGTGTGGGAGAATCATATTTAGCCCATCAATAGTTCATAGTATTTAAGAAGGATTTTTCCCCTTTGATCCCAAACTTTTCCCTTTTAAAAGAATAAAACACACTTACATTTTACTCTGCATTAAATATTAATGGTTTCTGTCTTGTTATTTCTCCCCCAAATTGATTAAACCAATTAGCCGCATGGAAACTCCCTTTAGGTTTCTACAAACTCCCTCTAGCACCCTACAGATTTTCCTCCAGTCTCTGGCTCGAGCTTGGCAGCTTTGGTCACATTAATATAAAGTGATTATCAACACACACAGAGATAATATACATACATATATACATAAACACAACTGCTCATCTAGAAAGAGAAATTTCACAGAAACTTATAGATTAAACTCATCTCTATCAGACCTACAGAAAGGTAAAATAGCAGTTCTGTACATCTAATACACATTTAAGTTTAACTACAGGATCCTAATCACCTTTCTTTTTATATTCAGTAGCTACTAATTCTATAGGTTAGGTATAAGTCAGCCCCTTGTACATGAGTGCATTTCCCAAAAGAACTGTTTAAGTGTCTTTCTTCTCTACCTTCACTTCCTCCCACCCCTACCTTTCACTCTTAGACCATGATCATCCTCCTGAGACTATGACCACAAATGGCCTTATCAAGACTCCCACAGTTTATCAGTTTTGTCGTGCTTTGCTGGACTTCACTGACTCTCCCATTTGCAGATTTGCATGAAGACGGTAATGAAGTGTGCACACAAGCATGTTAAAGCTGAAAATGCACACGGATCAGATTTGGAGCAACCCAGGCTGCCATAGTACTGAAACAGCTCTCCAGCCACAGAGCTGTAAGCATCACTGCTTTTCTCCTTCCTCTCCAAAAAGCTTCAGTGTTTAAATTGTATATGTGAGTGATGTGTTCCCTTATTCAGCATCAGCAATGAACTTTACCATGATTTGGTTTTGTTGTTAGCTAAAGACCACTGCACAATTGGATAAAAGTACAAGAAACATCCAAGAGCAACCCTGGCGTAAAGGTCAGGTTGCTGTACTTTCCATTTTCCCCAGATGCAGGGCAGCTGCTTTTGTGAAAGAGAGAAAGGGTTCGTACAGCAACATTCAAAGCAGCAGAGGAAATGGCATGGAACAGGGGTACAAAACAGGACTGCAATTGTGACCTGTACATTGTGACCTGTACATTATAGATGCACTAAGGTGCAACATTGCTCCTGGCATAGAGGCAGAAACATAGGATCATAGAAATGGCAGGGAGCAGGGGCACAAAACAGGACTGCAGTTGAGACCTGTACATTATAGATGCACTAAGGTGCAACACTGCTCCTGGCATAGAGGCAGAAACATAGGATCATAGAAACATAGAATGGTCATCAAACTGGCTGTGGATGCACTCGATTCCACTGTTCATGTCACTGACAAAGATGTCAATCAGCGCCGGTCCCAACACTGACCCTGAGGAACACCACTGGTCACTGACTTCCACTTGGACATTGAGCTGTTGACCACAACTCTTTGAGTTCAACCATCCAGTCAATTCCTTATCCACTGAACAGTCCATCCATCCTGTCCATGCCTCTCCAATTTAGAGACAAGGATGTCATGTGGAAAAATAGATCAAATGGAAAAACTTAAGGACAGAGTAAGTCTGTAGTATTAGTTCCTCAAGGTACTCCCCTCTCTTCCAGGAATATGCAGCTAAGAGATTTCCTAGCCTTTGCCCCTTTCTCTCATCCCCTGCCTGCCCAGCCCCTATTCCTCTCACACCACAAGCTTTCTACACCATGTCCCTGGAAGAGCCATTTGCTCTGCAGACCTGTCACAGCTCCCTCCTTGCAACTGGGTCTTCAGCCCCATCGCACATTTTCACGGCAGAGTCCTAAGCTGCTTTTCTCTTCCTTTTACCATTACTACTCTCTCTGTGCCCTCTCAGCTCTTCTTTCTCCTGCCATCCCTTGCCTGTTCTGGATGAACTGATACAGCTTCAGGATTAAGTCTTTCACCTCTTCCTTCATGAAGACTAGCAGCAAATACTATCCAAATTCAGCATGGAACAATGTGGGCACAAACAGCAGGGAGTTGGATGTGTGCATTCAAGTGATACCCTTGTCTACATGAAAGAGATGTGTGGTGGTACTTCAGAGAATGGCTCAAACTGTGCGTAAAAGCAAGCAAAGACCTGTGGGATGGTTTTCCTTCAGAGACCTCTAAACCACATGTGTTGAATCAGGAGGTTTGAAGCCTGGGAGCAGGCAAAACACAAGGGATTTACGTGTAACGGGAATGTGAAAACTCTCAGGGTTTCCTGCTTCAGTTCATCCAGCTACTTCTGTCGCCCAAGGCAAACACAACCAGGAGCCAGTGATATCATTAGCATAAGCAAGGCCATTCCCAGGCTCAGATGTTGGAAGTGTTAAATTCCAAGTCCTCAGCAAGTCAAGTAAGCTGTAAAGATACAACCATAGAGGGTCTGATTCAAAGCCCTGACTCTGGGTCTATGTCCTTTCCAGACAAGAAGCTTATTGTTGCCTGTAGGTAAAAAGACAGGAATTTTATTTATTGCATACTGTATAAATTGTTTGCCAATCCAGTGAGTTATTCATTGCTGAAGGACCTCTGCATTTCAATTTGTCTTTCTGATTTAACTAGATGTGGAATACAAGATCAGAATAGCTCTGTAAATAGCCTTACATGACTACTGACAGTGTTCAACAGATGTGGATATATTAAACGTTTTTACCCTCCCATAAGAAGTCATGATGTATTAAATGGGGTATATCTGTTGCACAGCAATCAAAAAAATTAATTGTGCCATAAGAAATGTGCTTTAATTAATTTGAATAACAAAACTCAAGACCTACTCTAATTTCAAAATTAATAGGATATATGATTAATTCAAGACAGTTTCATATATTATTTTATATAATTGCTTTTTAAATTAAAAAATAATGCAATTTAAAATAATTTCTAGCAACACCGAGGGGCTCTTGTTTGGATGGACTTGATGTGCGTGCTGAATGTACTTCTCCCTCTCCCACTGGGAAATGGTGACAATTTCTCTCACCCTGATAATTCCCCTTAAGCATGACTTTTTGATGGTAAACAGTAGAAGATAACAGTGAAATCAGGAAAAACAAAACAAAGCAAACCTCTCAGTGTACAATAAGGCAAGCCTGACAGCAGTACTAATTTTCAGAAAGAGTACTAATTTCAAAGAAGAAGAAACTCCACCTTTTTCAGCCAAATAAGCTTCGTTAGGGGGGCTGTGCCTGGAAGAAAAGCAGAGGCAGCCTGGCCAGTTTTACAGAAACAAGAGCCAGGAGTTACTTGAAGGAGATACAGCAAGATACAGCAAGGCAAGCCCAAGGATATGCTGAGCTGCCCAAAGCAGGGCAATGAGCTAAGCCATGGACAATCCCTGCAGAAACCTTAAGAACCAACAGACCAGTATGGTACCACCAGCTTGGAAAACCCTGGAGCACTCTGAACTTTAAATTTGCCAAATATCCTTCTAACTTCTGTGAAAGAAGCAGAAAGAACCAGACAATATCTTATTTTCAAAGCTATTTTATTTAGTTCCCTCCCCCCCAAGGCAAACAATATTAACAAAGGATCATTTTTTCCTGCTCTACTTTTTTATTTGGCTTAGTATCTAGCAAGCAATGTTGAAAACTAGGTTATTTACTTGGAAACCCAACTTCAAGCCAGTGTGTGTGAGATGTATCCTAGTCTTCTCTTCTGTGAGTAGAGTAAGACAAGCGACCATGTACGGTGGTGTGTTACAGTCATTTACAAAAGCAGACTGTCTCACAGACGACGCTGTTGGTAGCATTGTCATCACACCCCTCTTCCAGCAGACTGTATCTCAGCTGGAAATGTCTGGAAAAGAGATAGGTGGAGGGTGAAGGCAGAAAACCTAGGAAATACTAGCGCTGTGTTTATATCATCTCAGTTTTTCCTCTCTACAAATGGCAGTATGAGATACTTAAATTTTTTTGCAGCAAACAAATCACCTTAATTGAACATGTTTTCATTTGAAAACAAGCTGTGGAGCTTAAGGCTGAAGTCCTCCAGAGAAAATGGCCCTATGATTTATATCAGTGCTGCAAGAAGTAGAAGCAATTTGCAAGGTTGCACATGAATAATGCAGGGTGAGAAAAGCACAGAATGAAACCATTGAAAGGAAGTAAATGAAGTCCCCTTAATACTGGTGGATATAGAGGAAAGTACTTTAATTTGAATCATTTGCCACTACTGGTGATACAGCAGAACCACCTCAGACTAGCAAGTATTTTAAGTCCTACGACAGCTCTGATGCCACCAATGCCATTAAAATCCCTGCCTCTCCCAAATGCATTAAAGCCTACAAATATGCAACACTGTAACACAGGGAATGGTGAGTAAACTGTAACATGGAGCACCAAGCTTACTGAGCTGAAGCTCGGGTGCAAAACCTAATCCAGTTCAAGGGACACCAGCAGAAATTGCTTGATGTGAACCTACTTAAAAATCAATGAGACAGCGACATGGACAGGGACAATTTCCAGTAGTGCTACAGAAGGACTCCTGATTCAAGCATGCCCTCAGTGTTACTATGTTGGACTGCATTTTTCCACTCCAAGTAAACTGACTTTAAAAAATATTCAAGTGTCAGATATTCTGGCAGGAAGTATAACCACTAAAGCAACATTAAGTTTGTGGGCTAGATAGTTAGGTCAGTGAATTGTAATAGACTATGAAGCCTCTCAGCTCCAGGTATTTTGTTGAAATTCAGATAGTCACAGAATCACAGAACGTTAGGGATTGGAAGGGACCTCAAAAGCTCATCCAGTCCAATCCCCCTGCCGGAGCAGGAACACCCAGATGAGGTTACACAGGAAGGCGTCCAGGCGGGTTTTGAATGTCTCCAGAGAAGGAGACTCCACAACCTCTCTGGGCAGCCTGGTCCAGTGCTCTGTCACCCTCACTGAGAAGAAGTTTCTTCTCCAATTGAAGTGGAACCTCCTGTGTTCCAGTTTGTGTCCGTTTACCCCTTGTCCTATCATTGTTTGTCACCGAGAAGAGTCTGGCTCCATCCTCGTGACACTCACCCTTTAAATACTTATAAACATGAATGAGGTCTCCCCTCAGTCTCCTCTTCTGCAAACTAAAGAGACCCATCCCCCTCAGCCGCTCCTCATAAGGGAGATGCTCCACTCCCTTGATCATCTTTGTAGCCCTAGGTTGTAGGTTCCACTCCCTTAACCATCTTTGTAGACCTAGGTTGTAGGTTCCATTCAAAGTCCCAGTGAGCAGTTGTTTGTTCAGTTACTACCTGTCCGAATGACCTCACTGTCAAAGGAACATAGGAGACAGGAGATGGATATCTTGCTTAAACAAGAGTTATTGTTAGTAATAAACTAATATTTTAAAATTTAGAAGTGGTGCAGCTTAAAAGAAAAATTTAAACAAAGGTCATGTGCGATATCTTGGCTTCCAAACCAGGTGTAAGAGTGCCTTGGCTCATATCTGTTCCTTCAGAGTAGTTATTCTTTTTCTTCAAAAAATGAAGAAAAAGAAAACAAACTAGAGAGAAGAAATATTTTAGTACAAATTTCTATTTAGATGTGACCATTCACTCTCTCCTGGTCGGTTCTAGAGGACAGTCTGAAGCAACCTGTTTTGTTTGTTCCCTGACTTAACCAGAAGAGATGATTTCTTGAGCTCCTTGAAAAAAACCAAAAAGCCCTAAACTATCTATAAAGCCCAGTTTTATTAGCTAGAATAATAGCTCTGATTCACCATTGTTTTATTTGCATTTTATATCTATATAGACTCCATTAAATTTGTGGTATTGTGTCACTCTGCAGTCAAGGTGACTGAAATGGCAACTGAGATCTGAGAAATCCAATAGAAACCTGTTAGCAAGAATAACTCAATTCCATACTGCACTGATCATCAGCAGATTAAATATTTTAATAGGAGGCAGCCACTGCATCTGGATCTAGTCAAGCAGTCTGAACATTTACTTGAATCTGTCATATAACAATCAAAGGTAAATCAACATGTGTTTGTGTGTTGCCCTCCTTGAGGAGGCTGCAGAAGAGAAGGCAGAGGAGATATCAAAGGGGACAGGAACAAGCACAGCCTCCAGTAGTATCAGTTACTGCCTGTCAGCAAGCAGAAGAGAACGGCAAGTGTTGTGAGTCCTCTATAATGAAAAGCTTCCAGTTTACACTGGTTTCTCATGTGACAGCAAGCATTGCAAAACCTGGGCCAGAGAGGTAAAGGGAGACAATAACTGGTTTTGCTCTTGTGCAAGTTAGAGGCAGAGTAGACAAAGACAAAGCTCAGATTCTCCCAGGCCTCTACATCCTCAAATACTTTAAATATTTTAGTAGGTGGACCCCTGCTGTACAGTGTAGCATATAGGTTCAGGAGATGTGATGGGAACACTTCAACATGAAAAAGTCATATGATGGCAGAGGAAGGTTTGCAGATGACACTAAGTTAGGATTGCAGATGACACTAAGTTTGCATATGACACT
>NW_010172470.1:0-26869 GCF_000695765.1 Mesitornis unicolor
GGGTCTCTTTAGCTTAGAGAAGAGGAGACTGCGAGGTGACCTCATTCATGTTTATAAATATATAAAGGGCGAGTGTCAGGAGGGAGCCAGGCTCTGCTCTGTGATAGCCAAAGACAGAACAAGGGGCAGTGGGTGCAAACTGGAGCATAGGAGGTTCAACCTGAATATGAGGAAAAACTTTTTTACTGTGAGGGTGACAGAGCACTGGAACAGACTGCCCAGAGAGGTTGTGGAGTCTCCTTCTCTGGAGACATTCAAAACCCACCTGGACACGTTCATCTGCAACCTAGTTTAGGTGATCCTGCTCTGGCAGGGGGGTTGGACTGGATGATCTTTTGAGGTCCCTTCCAACTCCTAATATTCTGTGATTCTGTCAACTTCTATTGGCCGCAGAGAAGCTCTGCTCATATGCAGTAATTAAAAATAGCTTGATAACAGTACACAATGAAGAGGACCTATTGATTTGGAGAATATCCTTGGAGTATGAAATAATCTACAAAAAATGTGTGTGGGACAATTTGCAATGAAAGATTTATTGAGATGACAGTGGATAGGGCCAAACCCTGCTTGCTTTGTACCAACAAAAGCCTGTGTTCCATTAGGACGTGTTTCATCAATGGGATGATCGGGTTTATCTTCCAAAGTTGCCTTCCAAATTAAAATGCTTTGTATATTTAACTGCTTGTCTTCAGTCTTAAGCTGTCTTCAGCTTAGTGTTCACTGAGGCATGTTGCATGCTGGCCTGCAAACTTGCTATAGGTCTGGAGACAGATGTTGAGTGTTATGGTATCAGTCTGCTACTGTGGGATTTATGACAAGTACCCTTCATAGTCAGGAGTTTAATATTCATCTCTGATTGAAGTCCTCTGTCATCACATCTGATGAATACTTTGAGACTATAGAACTTTACCAAACTTCAGTTTCTCAGTTGGTCATTAGACCTGTGTGTGTGTGAGTGTGTGGAGGAAAATGCCAGTTCACGTAGCCCTGTGACGTAACAAATTTTTACTGCAAAAAGCACAGATGCCAAGTGAGGTGAAGGCCAGTCCAGAAGTGGCCATTTCATTCCAACTATTCAGTACTGACCAGGAAAGAAATTGGAGCTTTTTAATGGAGAAGTCCCTTGATCTTCAAACCGAGTGACTGATTTGGTTGGTGAAAGCCAAGGGGAATTATAGTGCCAGGATAAATTCTACATGAATCATCTGGAGACAGCTGGCTCTGTTAGAGTTAGATCAGGTACTGCAGGAAAGGGTTTCCTGTCTATTGAGGATGGGGCAGTGATAAACACACTTCTTTTTTTTTTTAATTTGGGTGACCCACTGCTGAAGTAAAGCCTAAACTTGCATTTTGATTGCAAAGCACTTATTTTCCAAGGGCTTTTATCTGCCCTTTTTATCTTTTGGTCTGAAATCTTTAAGGCAATGCATTTTGCATATTGTTCTTCATGAGAATGCTTTAAAATTATTAGCATTCCTTCTTGTCTGTATTCAGAAGATCAGAAAAAAGTAGTTAGTGGTTGGTTTACCCTATGATTCTATGAAACACACTATCCTGGATGTATGGTAGCATGCAAATGAGGATCCTTCTTGTTAATTATTTTCTGCAGATTATGAAATATGTGGAGATGATGGGCAGGGTGGATGGAGATAAATGGCATGATCCTTGCTTGCTTCTTGTACTGAAATTTAAGTGAAATTGCCTCTGTAGACTGTTAATAGCTGGAGAGAACGTAGGTATCTCATAAGAAGTCATTGCTACCTAAATTGTTGCAGAAGTGGCTAGCAGATGCAGGTGGTGGCTACCACTTCCCTCATCCCCCTCCTTTTTTTCTTTCCTGTAGAAGAGTTGAGTGAAGCACCATAATATTTGGTTTCTCTTTGTGCTGGTGAGTCTGTGGCTCAGTGAGAGAGCAGCCCATGGCACCGAGTCAAGGCAGGCAGGATGGCACTGAGGATTTTGGCCTTGGCCTTTAGCAGTGTGCGTGTTTGTACCAGCAATTGCTGCCTCTGTCATGCTTAGCAACAGGTGATGCTTCTGCTGAAATCATCAATAAAGAAACAGCTAACTCTGCTGGTTTACTTTCTGTCAAAGTCCCAGGTGATATAAACAAGAACTTTAAAGTTTTTTCATAGCTATTTTTGTTACTGCAGACTTGAGAAAACTGCATGAAATGGGAGCTGCTATTGTGAGGGGCTTTCTACCACTGTAAATGTATTTTCTCTCTCAAAAATCCCATTACGGATCATTCACCTGTATGAATAGATGCTAATGCATTGTGTGCCAAAATCTATCCTCTCTTGCTTCTTTTATGTTGGTTTCAAGGTGGTGCTAAGAATTAGACCATTTAAGTGAAGGGAGTGTGTCTGGTAAGGCAATAAACACAATGGAGCCACCAGTCTTTGGAGAACTATTTCATTTTATTATAGCTGCAAGGGGTGCTCATAAGTACTACCTGTTTGTCAGGAGTAACAAAAAGAGTTGCACAAAAATAAACTTTGCAAGATCAGAGGGATTTCTGGAGAATATAATGGTTTTAGTGGAGGTTAAAGTATGTGTTTCAATCCTTGATGGTTTCCAGAGGATATTTTTGAGCCTGTTAACTGATCTTGGCATGTTTCTTTTGCAGGAATGATTTTTAATGAAGAAGATCAGGAAGTGAGAGACTTGGGCTATCAGAAGCATGCTTTTAATATGCTCATCAGTAATCGGCTGGGATACCACAGGGAGGTGCCTGATACAAGAGATACAAAGTACGTACTGATTTTTTGAGAGAGCATGGTAGGACTTCATGAGCACAAGGACTTGTTACATTATATCTGATGTAGTATTTAATGTTTTTTTGGCATTAGGTTTGTCAGATACTCTTTAAGCTTCCTGTGTTGCTGGAGGCAGATTTTTCAGCTATTTAAGCAGGAGTGCTTGAGGTTAGGTTTTCTGTTCTTTGGTCTCTTCTGTCTTTTTTGACTGGATATTGTTTCTGGAGATCTAATTTTTGCCAGCTGGAAAAAGCATGTGATAGGTGAAGACCCGCAGAAACCAGGCTCCATGAAAAAAATGACAGACTGCTAGTCCCCAAAAGCAAAGTTTCTTCCTGATTCTTCATTCAGTTTAAGAATGCTTATTGAAGAACCAGATTGGATATACACTTCTTCAAAGTTTTATCATATTTAATTTTTGTGAGTAGTAGGATTGGTAAACAGCTACTTGATAGAAACAAGATTCAAAAAATAATTTCATATAATCATAAGTCAATGTGTAAAAGACCTAGGAATAAAACTTTCTTTCCAGCAATACTAAGATTACACATCCTGTGCCTCTTCCACCTTGCTAACTGTGTACTCAGCTACTTAAAGTATGCTACAATGTTTTTATTTTTTGAAGCTTCTTTTTGAGTTACTCAGTACTGTAACTACCAGAAGAGATGCTATAGTTCGGTTTGGTACCTTTGAAAGATGCCCATTAAACATTCCAGTGTGCAAGTTAATGAGAGACTTTCACCTTATGTACTATTTAACATTTGTTGTAAGCCTATAGAGGATAAGATAGAATGATTGATGACAGAGGCTCTGTGTCTCAGTTGAAGTCCGTGCTTGGATTGCACTGCTGTGAATACTTCCTAGTAAAATGTGTATTTTTTTCCTTATCTGTCTGATGCATTTGAGGGGAAAAAGCCCACTTCTGTAACAACAAAAAAAAAACCCCAACATTGAATTGAAAAATAAATAAAACTGCATCTGTTTTTCTAGTGGTTTCTCTGGTGTGGGTAAGTATAGTGAATTGTAGTTCCTGATATGTCTCTCCAAGAGCTAAGTTCATTCCAAGTCAATGAAAACCTTTTGAGTTTTCATTTATAGCTTCTTATTTTTATTGGATTCCCTCATGCCTAGCATCTTCAAATGGCATTAATCTGTGATACTGTGCCCTATTATAGAAGTATGGACAAAATCTGAAAAGGAGAAAGAACAAATGTTCTTCTGCTCAGCTTGTAGACTAAGATGCTTAAACTCAGCTGCATGTTAGTTGTCTCTGCTTTTATTATAATTAGCAGAGATTCAGTCAATGCAGTCAGTGGAGCACGCAAAGCTCGTCAGGTGACTAAATTCACTTGTCAGTCTTCGGGTGAGCTGAGCACTGCCTCTACTGGCAGCAGTGACTAGATTTAAATGTCTTAATCTGCAGGCTGAATTCCAACCTTTCTTATCTAGATAGGTATTTAGCACCATTGGAGGTATTCTGGGATATCCAACGTAGTCGCCAGCAGCTGGCCAATAAAGTTATGGGTTTTTTGTAGGCCTCATGTCATATTTGCTATTCCTGGACATGTCTGAGCTACCCCAGAGTTTTGTAGAGGCAGTGTTTTGACAGCTGAAACAAGCTCTTAGTGTGTCCTCTTTGTCTTGAGGATCTGTGATTCTCACTCTAAAGCAAATCCGTCGTATCCACTGTTTTCTAAGAAGTAGCAGTGTTAATTATAAGTCTGTATTATGTAGAGAGTAACTTATGCTGAGTCCTACTAGAGATGTAATATCCCTGAGCTCTTTATAGTCAAGTTAGGGGTTCCTTCTACACATTTCATGTTTGTTTGTCATTTATGAAGTTTCACTGGTGGCCTTGCCCTATGGAAATCCTCCTAAAAATAAAGGGATAACTACTGTATTTCTGTTTGCAGATGCAGAGAGAAGTCCTACCCTTCTGATCTGCCATCTGCCAGTGTTGTTATCTGTTTCTACAATGAAGCGCTTTCTGCCCTGCTTCGCACAGTACATAGTGTCCTGGATCGCACTCCTGCACACCTTCTCCATGAAATTATTTTGGTGGATGACAACAGTGAATTGGGTGAGAGAACCTTGGAGTAATATTTTGATTGGTGCTTAGACTTCTTGACATTCCAGTCTCTTTCTGTGCTTTATTGACTGGTCAAAATAAAAATGTGGAAGTCATGATGCAAAACTGATATGTACTGGTGTCCACCTCCAAAAAGTACCAGCCAGTACAGATGCATGATGTTCTGAGAAGCCCAAGCTGACATCTACTTTGGCACCAGTACTATTCCACTGATGAGCTTCGTATCATACAGACCTGGACATTCAAAAACAGGTTTTGAAGCTAATAATGAGGAGTCTGCCTTAGTGGAGGGCATGTTTAAGCAGTTGTCTATAGTTTAGCTGTTTTTAATGGTACCGTGCTCAGAGCAGATTACACTGATCTTCCTGTAAATTCTGTGGGCCAATAACAACTGTGAATGCATCTGAAATAAGTTGATGTGGCACTGTGGAAACAGTGCATCAGGTTTTTGTACTTGCTCTGCATGTCGTACAGGTGGCTGCTGGGATGAGAGCTCAGCCTGTGCTGGGAGGGCCTTGCATGGCTCTCGCACAGCCTCTAGTGGCCACCCTGGGAGTAGCTGTCCCTGGCTCTTGGAGCAGCTTCTACTCCCTTGGTCTGGGAGGAGCCCTAGAGGGATAAAACTTGCGGAATTGCTTTACTGTTTGATGAAAGATTAGTGCTTTGGCATTTTTCTCTCGAATGATGGACAAGGCAAAGACAGACACGCAATTCAAGCGTTTTGGCACTTCGAGAGTGAAACGCCTGTTGAGGAATGTGTTAATGTAGCAGTGCTTGCAAGCAAGACTGTACAAGTTCCCTGCTTGCCTCTGTAAAAGTCTAGAACTTTTTGCATTTTAAAAATTATTTTTAGATTATATTTTTTTAGTGCATATAATTAGCTCTCTTGGTCTCATAGTTTGGTTTCTGGGTTAAGGTCTGAGACTGATTAGAAATATATAATGTAGAATGAAATTATCTTGTTAGGCAGCTATTTTTTTTCTCTGAGGTCAGATCAAATGTTAAGATTCAGGAGAGAACAAAGTTCAGACACTCTGTCCCTTGCTGATGAGAATGCATAGTATTTAGAAGCTTATTTTGTATTTTGGAAGCAATACACACCCTTTGCTACAAAGGCTCTTGTGCAATTTGTTGTTTTCCAGTTTTGTAACCTTCATATTGAGAACTAACCTTGCTTCAAAACTTAGTCTTTTGAATACAGTGGTGCATTTGCTTGATTAGTGCCTGTGTTCAGGCAGTAATGCCATCACTCTTCTGGTCTGTTGCTAATTTGAAGGCCAAATTAGGTTCAAAACATTCGAGTAGCTACTTTTTTTTTTTAAATTGGGAAGTAAGGAAGTGCTTATCAGCAGGAGTGCTCCCTGTCAAGGCCCAGTCATATGGTCCAGCACTCTTTTCAGTGCAGGGTATGTACCTGTTCTCTCTGTGTGGGTCTTTACAATGCAGCAGGGAAAAGTGGAACAGTTAATAGGAAAAAGTGCAAATAAAACAACAAAAAAAAGGCCGCAGAAATTGGAGGGCAGTTGTAGGATGTGGGATGACTGACTGCCCTTCTGATACTCTTGGTTTGAAGCTGTGCTGTATTGGTTAGTTTTTTTGATCAAGTTTTTGTCCCTTTTTGAGTTGAACATCTTGGGACTTTAAACAGAGCTTTCACAGTTTCCATCCTGTTATTGAGCTTCTGTTTTCCTTTTCTCAGCTGACTTGAAGAAAGACTTGGGTGAATATGTTAAAACTCAGCTTCCAAAAGCCACAAAATTGGTAAGGAACGAGAAGCGGGAAGGCTTGATTCGAGGAAGAATGGTTGGAGCCTCTCATGCCACAGGTAGACTTTCTTCTTTCTCTTTTCATTGTATGCTTTGACCATATGTCCATTGGGTGACTTCTGTTTCTGTAGCGCAGCTCTTTCAGATGTTGAATGTTTGACCTGTGATTGCTTTAGCCTGCTGTAGGGGCTCTGCATGCCATCCTGTGTTCTAAGCTACACAACTGGGTGCAGGGAAAAAAAATTTGGGATAATGCTGTCTTACATGAGAGACATTTTAGCAGTTGTTCAGAATATCAGTGACTTTGAAATGAGTTAATTGCATTGATCTTTGGCTGTTATAATAACCTTTGTCACAACAGCTACACAAAGTATCTTCAGTGATAACTGGAGACCTTAACTAACATTGTCTATGCATTTAAATGTTTGCATCATGTCTGTTATCTTTATAAGGCTTTCTCCAGTATTTGCTCAGAGCTTTACTGAGTTAGTCCTCACCTGGGTTTTTTCTGTTACTCAGTGAGAAGGAAGCAAGGAGGATGTGGTACTTGCTTATATGTAAATATAGAGTAGATATACTCTAATCTGGCTTCTAATTCACCCATCTAATTTCTCATACAAGCTCTCCTGTTGTTTGCAGTAAGTGTTAATTGGAATAAACTATATTTGTTGCTTTATGTACACCAGGCACCTTTTGCCATAATATGCTTCTTGGTTAAATTTTTTGGCATCTGAGAAATTATGTGCTACTTCTGCAAATAGTTTTGAGTGGTAGGTAGTTTCATAATTGGTGTTTATTTATTAGCATTGTAATGGCATAATCCAGAGAGAAAATTGTGCTTGCACTTTCCAAGCTGTGCTAGGATTCATTTGAGTCAGTGCAATTTTTAGTTGTTTTATTACTTTTCGGCTGGAATCTGTTGTTTTGGTTTGCTCCCCCCCCATTCAAATACTGTCTGTTGTTAATGGGTGACTCCTTGTATTTCTGTGTTTCTAAGTTGTTTTCTTTAAAACTCTAAAAAAATCTTCCACATTATTCTAGTGTTACATAAATTTTATGTTGTCATAACATTTCAGATGACTTTTTAGACCAACTGAGCCTGAAGGTCTCATGGATCAAACTGTCCCCTCTGACCATGGCAGATAATCCCCGTATAAACTGATGGGACTGAAGTATTACTAGGTCTAATACTGGTGGATTTGGCTATGTCCATTTAGGGCATTCACTCTGCTTTTAAACTGGTATGAATCCACAATCAGTGTAGAGCTAATGAAATGGGGAGATGCTCTATGTTACTTTATATTCAGGAATTGAAATGCTGTGGCCTATGTCATGGATGAATGCAGATTAATTCATCAGAATGGCTTGGTTTAAATCCACAGATCTTCGCTGCAGAAGCAGTTGGATGGATGCTGAAGTGAATTGGATGGATGTGATACGAAGTGAGACCAAGGCGATTGCAGTCAGTGAACAAAAACAGCTTTATAGGATCACAGAATGTATTGGGTTGGAAGGGACCTTTAAAGATCATCTAGTCCTACCCCTCTGCAGTAGGCAGGGACATTTTTTTTATTGTGTGGATAATTCATTCAGCCCAATATTTGTTGCCTTGGCTATCTCTGTAGTCTGACTTGGGCATGGGAGGTGTCAATGCTCTGCCTGGTGTGATGATGCTTCATTTAAAATCTAGTAACTGCTGAATCTGGGTAGAACATTTGATAACCATAAAACCCTGTCAAATAAATTCAAATAATGGCCCGCTTGAGGAATTCGTAGCTAAATGTGAATGGCCAGGATCTGCCTTCTGCCTTTGTGACTCCCTGTGGAGTCTCTGGTTTGTCAATGCTTCTGAGTGCAGATGGTGTTTCCCCTCTGTTACACAGGGCGGTGAGAACACTGCTGATACTCTGCTGCTGATATAACTCTATGTGTTTGTGTTTCATGTTACCATGGATCTTTGTGTTTTGTGTGCTTTGACCTCTGCAGGGCAAGTGCTGGTGTTCCTGGACAGTCACTGTGAGGTGAATGAGATGTGGTTGCAACCTCTGCTGACGCCCATCAAAGAAGATCGCAGGACTGTGGTGTGCCCTGTGATTGACATAATCAGTGCTGACACCCTTACCTACAGCTCTTCCCCAGTTGTGCGTGGAGGGTTTAACTGGGGCCTGCACTTTAAGTGGGATCTTGTTCCCTTGTCAGAACTGGAAGGACCTGAGGGAGCCACTGCTCCAATCAAGTAAGGTTCTGCCTATGTGATTGTGAAGCTCTGTGTGGCACATGGATGATCAGAAGTGCTCTTAAACATTATGGAGTGTATCTGGGTATACTGTTTTAGAAGCAGATACCTAACCTGTCAAATATCTGACCTGTTTCGTTTTACTTAAAAATAGTTTTGGTTACTATTACCTATTCCAGTTTAATTTGTCACATTTAATAATGGATTAGATACATCTGTCTTATTAGGTCAAGAAAGCACACTTCTAGAGAATGCTTATACAACAGCAGCTTTTGCTACAAAAGTCTTAAGGACCTTATGCTATTCTGTATTAAATCTGTCCAATAATTTGCCTTTAGAGCTATGCATTGATGTTTGTTTCCAGTCTGTTAATGTGTTTGGCTTAATGATGATTTTGATAAACGCCTTTGTGTTAGTAATAGCCTGCATATCCCACTGATACAGGCTCTATGGTTTGTGATGAAATGCTAAAGAATTGCTAGATTGGGCAAGTGTGTTTTTGTGGAAATGAGAAATGTGGAAATGGGAAACCTCCTAGCTGGTGGGAAGGAACATCAGAGCATATGATAATTTTCTATGTCAATATCATTTTTTTTTTGCTTTAGATTTCATTTATATTTTTCCTCAAACAAGCAATTATTTTGTCATAAACCTTCCTAAATGAACAGACATGGATGTGAAAAGCCTCTTTAAAATATTACTTGTCTCTTTGCACAATGTGGCAAATGCTTCAAACTGTCTGTTGGAAGCCTGTCTGTATTGTTCTTGTGGTCTGAATTGCTTGAGAGTTGGTAAAGCTTAATTACTAGGACTAGAAAATTACCTTCCTTATTCTTTTAACCATTGATAGCTGTCTTGCCTGTACAGATCTAGCAGTATCTGTCCCTATTGGACATGTAACTATTACAACATGATATCAGTAGACACCTTATGTAGTAGAAGACACACACGGTTCAGTCGTGAGAATAGAAGCTGTCCCTGTGTGAATCCCTCCATGAGAAGGGCTGGTGCTGGGAGAGCAATGGCAAGAAGTTGATGTGGCTTTTTCTAGAAGCAGGTATCCATCTCGGTACAGAATTCAGGTTTGTAATGTGGAATCATTTTACTTTTTTTACAAGCTGACTCATTGCAGTGGTACTTTTATAAGATTTGCCAAGTGAATCAGAAGTTGGGCAGTCTCAACTCTCCTCCATTCTCATTTCTTGGAGTGTAAATGCAGAGTGTTTCAGGCTGATGCAAGACTCTCTGCTGTGGCCTTACAGCTCTCTGCGGAGTCTCTACTGTCACAAAATTTGGTCTGAGAAGCCAGGAAACTTGTTAAGTTACTTAACAGTTTGCCTGGCTTGTTTGGAAGGTGTCGCTGTGGCACTTTCTGAAGCTAAAAGGGAAAGGACAGACTGGGAAAATTTGAATGGGAACCAGCATAGACCTTCCTAAAATCCTTCCTCTGTTAAGAACTGTTCTCACAGATAATCTGGGGCATGCTTGAAGGTTACTTCTTGCTGTGTTCAATGCTGTTGTTGCATTCCTTCAACTCACTTTTAGGAAGATCTCCCATGGAAAAGGCAGAGAACTTTAAAGGGAGTCTAATAACCTAAAAAAATTACATCTTCTGAGTATGAAAGTGACTTTTACTTCTTAGAGGTCTCTGCCTGCTTTGAAAAAGAGGATCTTTTTAATCTTTTTTAATTGCTATTTAACCTTTAAAAATTATTTTCAATCAAATGAAAAGTCTTAATGTTTTGTGCTTTAGAGACCTTCATAATGAAATATTTTGGTGTTGGGGATGGCAAACCTGAGAGCAACGCTTTTAACCCAAGTTTTAAAACTGTAGTAGAAAAATGTGTGAGAACAAGAAATGAAATCCAGAGTTAGGCCTGGTTTCATCACAGGTTTTTATTAACAAGGATGAGAAGAAGCCTGGTCCCAGCCCACTGTGTGTTCTAACTATCTTACCATATTTATGTAGTGTTTTTACTCTCTTTTGTGCTCTTCTAGAGTATCCACGTATTAAAACATTGTGATACAGTAGCAATTCAATCTAGAGACTCTATAGTAAGGATCATATGTATAGATTTTTACAAAATAGAGCACCATTCTAGTAATGCACAGGCAAGGCAAAAAAACTGGGAAACCCTGAAGAGAACATGAATGCAAATATAAAAACTGTAAATAACTTACCAATATTCTGATCATTGCATCGATGATGAAACAATGCTGCTCCTGGTACTTAAATTCCATCTCTGAGACATAGCAGCTTTTCTTTTAGCAACCTTTTGACTCGTATAGTTTAAATTTGGACCTTGTTTCTTGATTTAATTTACTATGGGAAAGCAATGTATACACTGACTTCTGTTCCTTCTGCAGTTCGGTCAAGCCTGGTCTGTATGATTTGCCCCTGTAAGAGGGGGAAGAACACGTTACTGTGTGCAAGTGTACAAGTTTGTAACTGTAGGGGAAATAACTTCTGGTAAAGTCAGATCTAATGAAAGGCAGCTCCTGAGTTTCACTGTAGAAAACCTGATGGACTCCAAACTCGCACAGGTTTTTCTTGTTTTTTCTGTAGAGAGACAGCCACTTTCTTGCCTTTTCCCTGTCCTATCCCTTTTCCTCAAGTTTTCTATAGAAATACATTTTGGAATAATGAAAGATCACGAATACCAATTACAGATTTACTTTTGAAAATGTTTTGAGGCTTGAAGTGTGATCTGATGATTTCTAATGTCTGCAGGATTTAAATTGTATTATGTAGTTCTACATTTAAGCTTTGGGACTAGCCAATTCAGCTAAAATTACTGGTTTTTTTTCCTCTAAAAGAAACTTAACTTCTTTCAATATTCATTTTTAGGTCACCTACTATGGCTGGAGGCCTGTTTGCCATGGATCGCGAGTACTTTAATGAACTTGGACAGTATGACAGTGGCATGGACATCTGGGGAGGAGAAAATCTGGAAATATCTTTTCGGGTAATCTAGCCTTTCTGTGTATTGGAGTATGAACCTCAGTGTCTGGCTGCTTCTCTTCCCTGTGAACAATTTATTTAGCACTGGAATAGCTATTTGCACACAGAAATTGGCACTTTTGTTCCCAGGAAGGATGCCTTCAGTAACTGCATTTAATGGGAAGATGGCTTTAAAGGGGTATGTACTAAATAAATAAAATCTTTCAAATTTTCAGTACAAAATATAATTATTAGATATCTCAGTAGAGGAGTATGGAGTGTGAGGAAATCACTGTTGTTACTGTGTAATACACAGTTTCAATAAAAAGGGCTTTGAAAAATTGGAGCATATTCAGAGAACTTTATAAGGTCTGGAAGCCCCCTCTCCTTGGGGGAGAATTGTGAAGAACTTTAGACTTTATCTCATCCAGGAGGGGTTTAAAAGTGTCTTGATTATAAACTGCTAATGTGAGAAGATTTTTTCTGAGATTGAAAAACTTGTCAGTCCAACAGAGGGCCAGTGATGATCATTTGCTGGAAGCTACATTTTAAAAAGAAATTAAAAATAAATGCAAGTAGAGTGTAAATGAAATCTGTATCAAGGATCCAGTTGAAGCTGAATTGAGGCACCTAAATGTAGTATCTGAATGTGAATAGTATTTCTGAGTTCCCATATACTTCAATAAAGAGCTGTGTAGAAAAGCTGAAAAACTCTACAGGAGCGCTTGATGATATTGACTGCTCTGTACTATCTGTCAAAAGTGTGGGCAGGTAATTCTCATGTAGGCAAATAAATTTAGATATCTTAATCTGCAAGTTGAATCCCAGCCCACATATTTCAGTGGTTTTTAATAGGTCATTAAGGCATAAAATTTTAGAAAATTTACCATTTGTTCTTTGAAAGCCATGATGTCTTATGTGAAAAGTATGATGATATGAGAAAAAAGTCTTTTCTAACCTGAAGATTTATTAATGTTACTTGCCAGAAAGCATGGCATGTGGGACAGCACTGCTGACACCTAATTTTGTCATCACTACCAAAGTATCCCCTGAAGAAGGGAAGGAGATAGTGACCTTGTCAGTGTATGTACAATGAGGTGTGTTCTGGTTTGTGTGGACAGATCTGGATGTGTGGTGGCAGACTTCTGATCATCCCCTGCTCCCGGGTGGGACACATCTTCCGTAAGAGGCGTCCCTATGGCTCTCCAGGGGGACAGGACACTATGGCTCACAACTCGCTGAGGCTGGCACACGTGTGGATGGATGAATATAAGGTATGAGTCCATTCTAGGTCATGAAATAATGTTATTAACTGGCTTGTTTGTCTAAGGACTGTGTCACAGTGGAGTCTGTTAGCATCTCTGGTGTCTGTCTTCTGTAGTTGATTTCCCAGTGTTAATTTTGATATGAATTCTTGAATTCTGTAAAATTGTCATTTGGCTTTTGAGTGCTCACGTCTCCTCCCTATTACTTCTGCTGGCTGCAGAAGTTTCAGTTTTCTGCCTTTTTAATGAATTAAAAGATGACAAATGAGTTCTTGTAAGTGCTGCATTGCTTTATGTCCAAATCGGCATTACTACTGCTATATGCCTTCAGGTAGTTTCCAAGTTGGTGAGACAGGGATTTTGTTGGTTACTTGCTTTCTGTTTTAATTAGGAGTCTGATTTTTTTGTCTGTGTAGCCCTAGCAGATCAATCAGGATTGACTTGTGGATTCAAGGGCAAGCCTATTCCTTCTTTGTCTTCAGATCTTGGTGCTGATGGTTTTAAATGTACATCAGATTTTCGTGAAGCATTGATCTCTGTGACACTTGAGAACATTTTGCCTTGAGACTGTGGGATTTGCTGCATGGCCAGCTCCTGTGGTCCCTACAATTTCTGTACAAGACAGATTTTATTAACTCTATATTCTGTAGATGTTTATGTTTCAAACCCCATCCTTTATCTTGATGTTCTTTCAGTTTGAGGAACCTAGTAGGGGTCATTAACTTTTATCTCCATTCTCCATCTTAATAATGCATTGGTAGATTTGATCTATCGCTTTCCCTTTTATTGGTGTCTGGGCACAGTTGTTGTGTGATTAATGATGGCTTTCCTTGAAGCTTGGAATCGATTCTTTGTTATAATTTCCAGCTAATATGGCTTTGTCCAACAAGGACTTAAACTGCTGATTCTAGCAGTCTCTTATCACAGACTTGTCCTGAACTTTTCCAGCTGTTTCTAATTTGTTTCTCTCATAGTTGCCAGAGACTGTCATTATGACAGATGTACGCATGAAAGGCAAGCCTGGAAATATTTTTGTTTTTATAAGTGTAATGCAAATATTTAGGGCCAGTATCATTTGCTGAAGTGTTTGTATGATGTACAAAGATAAGACTGAAAGGACCTGTTTTGCGGCAAAGAGCAAATATGAATATTTAGTAAATATAACTGCATAATGGAAAGGAAAAGCAAAATTTTCATAGCTATCAAAAGCAAAATGTAAAAGTAGTAAGTTCATGTATGAAATGGAAATAAATAATGCAGAAAAGGTAGGATACTAACATTTGAACTAAAATTGGGACAGCAGAACTGCTTTTTTGAAGTAAATGAATTTCTTATAGTGATGTTCAGTCTGTCTCCAGTGTCCAACAGTCCAGTGTACTTAATGCTTCCTCTTCCTCTGCTGTTACAATAGCAGTGATACATCAATTGGATCAAAATGTTTAAAGATGTTGATAAGGATGTGTAATTTGTTGTGAGATGACGCTGTCATCTGTATGTCAGAGACAGCAGTAGGTAATTGGAAACTCAGAACCACAGTATGGTAAGTAAATTCCAGATGTTTGCTGGAGGTTAATCCAACAAAATCCCATAGCTCAGTTCCCTGAAAACTGATTTCTGAATGTCTAGTAAAAGATCTAATGTGCACATACAATGCCTTTTCTATGAGCTCTGTAAATCTAGCTGGAACTAAAGACTCTACAAGGGGATTTTTCTTTTAGTTATGGTAAGAGTATTCATGCCACACTCATGAACTCCTGTTTGTCCCTGTTGTCTCTGCATTAGAGTTGAACAGCACAAGAAGATTCAGCTGCAATCTTAATCTGTCCTTGCCCAACTAGGTACAATTCAGAGTATAATCATAAATTAGAACATGAAAAAATAACATAGCGGGAGCCTTTCCAGAGATGGTGCAGATGAATGGAAAAAAACCTGGGCCTCACAGAAATCAAAGCCCAGGTGACGGTTCTGATTCTTCATGTGAATAAATGCATGGTTCTGCTGAACTTCACCAGATAGTCCCATTTATAGCTGTTCTGATAGGGATTTTCTTTTTTTCCTGGTATCTTGTGAAGTTGAAAGGCTGGAAATTGTGGAAGATAAAATAATACGTTTGAACCCCACAACAATGAAAACAAACTAATTTGAAGAAACTTATGGCCAGATGAGAGTGATCATGATACATATATGTATGTGTGTGTGTATATATATATATATATATCTGTTTCTGACCTAATGACTCTAGGATGCCTTTATTGCCAATGGAGTGTAGGGCTGATTTGCTTCCTCTTGAAGTTGGCATCTAAGAAAGGTCAGCAGATTCATGCCTGAGAAATGTCTTCATCAAAAAAACCCAACAGTCTAGAAAAATTAGCTTGGAGTTAGGCAAGTTAAATCTCACCTCCTTTGACAACCTAAACACTGGATGCCAGGTTCAGACTTAATGGTTGAAAGCACTGGCAAAATGAAATGAAACTTTGAGACTTCTGCAAATAGGAATAAGTTGGAAATCAATAATCTGAAATTCTTGTCTTCACCTTGTCCCCAACCTGTTTCTCTTCAATACAGGAGCAGTATTTTGCATTGAGACCTGAGCTAAGGATGAGGAACTATGGAAATATCACCGACCGTGTAGAATTGAGAAAAAGATTGAACTGCAAGTCATTCAAGTGGTATTTAGATAATATCTATCCTGAGATGCAAATATCTGGGCCCAATGCCAAAGCTCCGCAGCCAGTTTTCATTAATAGAGCACAGAAACGACCGAAAATAATCCAGCGTGGAAGGGTAAGAGAAACTTTCTTAAAAATACAGTATTTTGGTTTTTTAATTTATTTTTTTAATTTTGAAATTCTTTTTCAGGAAGATTTACTCAAATACAAGAAAAACAGTCTGTTTTCAGAGAGCATAGAGTTCTAGTTTTGCAAGAAGCTGTCTTGAAAATAACAGAATTTGTCTTTAGACAAAGGCAAATCTGTTTCACTCTGATCTGTATTTCAGGTCATCCTCAGAATAGGTACTATTCAATGAATTTCTTACCTCAAAGCTCTGAGTTATGAAGTTTTGATGTCTTTAGAAAGCACTTTCATGGCTGTTGGTTCTGAAGATTAATTTGGACAGAGAGAAATTTGCCCTCAAATATTCATGCTCTGTTGGTTTCTGATAAGAGTACAATGTAGTTAGTTTCCAAAGTCATTGCTTTTACTGGATAATTTTCTGCAAAGGTGAACTTTTGCATCTGAGACTGATGATAGCTTTTCTAGTCTTGACTGTTAGATAATGAACAAAAAATGAGCTTTGCTCCTTTTTTCTTCAAAGTGGAAGTGAAGAGATATATTTTTACATCTATTCATGAAGAAAACCATGATTAAATTTGTGTCTTAGCTCTGACAACTATGTTTATAGGTTTGTATAGAGGCAAGGCCAGCATCCAGTTGTATCTGTTCTCTCCGCGACCGAATTAATCTGATGTGTGGTTTTTACACTTCCCAAAAATAATGGATAACTTCAAACCTGAGACAACTTTCTCAAGTTGTTTGTTCTCTTGCAATAAACTATTTCATATGCACATGGATTATGGTTAGCAGATTCCCTTCTGGCTCCATAATTGGGAGCATGAAGTAGCAATGTAGCCCTTGCCATGGTAGCACATCTGCAGTAGCTGTTGACTGTTGTTGGTGCTGCAAGTAGGTTCAGGCTGGAGGCCCTGAGTTCCTGCAGAATCTGTTGACATCATGACACCACTTTTGGTGTACACCAAACACCATCTTTGCTTGTAAGCAGCTATCTCTGAATCTACAACTTGTGCACTGTTTTTTATAGCTGTATCCTAGCCAAGCTGTAAAGTTATTTATGAGGGCAAATGAGTAGTTTCCCTGAATAAAACTGATACAATGGGCTGATTCCCCTAGTTGTTAAACGCTGTTATTCCCCATGTCAGGCTTTTTTTTCCATTAAATTTAATAGCTTTCTGCTTTCCTTCAGACAGAAGTTTAACTAAGGAATTGCTGATATGGGGAGGCTACTGAGGATCTGAATCCCTTAACAACACTTAAGGGGAACTCTTCCGAGCAATAATTTCCCATGGTTTGATGTGGAGAAAAACATTGTGCACCCTTTAAGAAGAGAGAGACAAGACATGGAAAAATCCATTTCTCTGGCTTGGTTCTCTGAGCTTCAAGATTATACCCAGCATTGTGTGAGAGACTCAGCTTTGGCTCTGATGATTGTATAAACTATTTCCAGATGCCTACAAGGAACAGAACGATCAGCCAATGTCACCACTGTGTGCCAGACTCTTTAGGATTTGGGATGAATCGCTCCAAATCCCAGCTTATTCTGAAAAACTAATTGGACCAGAGATAAGTGCTGGTTTGACAGCTGGGGAGATCTGTAATGATCACAAATGGTGACAGTTCGTAACAGTGTTATCAACTGCTCATCATCGTGGCCAATAAAAACAAGGAGAAAAGCCATATAAAACTCGTGTAGCTGTATGGTTTGAAAGCCTTCTGTTGAGTGAGGAATGACGAAAATGAGACCTCTCCTAGAAGTCTCTGGGGTGTGGGGAAATGTTACTTAGAAGATTTTGTGTAATTTGTTTCAGATGTGTGTAGGAAACAGGAGAAGGAGGCGGCTGTTGATGTGCCTTGGGACAGCTATTTCCAGAAATGGTGTTTAGTGAAGAACATGATTTGGTATTTGTGCTCTCTAATTTTTGCTATCATGTGGTAGAGCAGTTCGTTCTTTTTGTTACTGGAAGAGTCGTCTTGATTTCTAAAAATCTGTAGAATCACTACAGGCACCAAGACAGCTATTTGTCTTCACAATAAAATGCAGCTAGCTATTTAATTCTGGAGTCCAGGACAGCAAATTCTCTTTTCCTCTACATTCAGCTCCAGATTGGAAATAATTATTTTTAACGTGGATGCCAGATCTGAGGCCCTGCCAGCTCCCACACATGCACACACCCAGTGACTGTCAAATGCACTTCTCTGTGCTTGGTAGAACATTGGGCTCTTTGCTGCGAGGAGGGAAATGTCAGAGCTGTGGCCATTGCCAGAGTAACTGCCTAGTTGACAACCTGATCCTCAAGCTCTGCAGAAAAGCTCTTGGGTGAATTTTAGGGTGGGTATCATTGCCCAAATCATGAGAGAGATTTCTAACTTGTTGAGAATCTGCTTGCTTGCTTTGATGGTAGATTCTTCCAGGGTCCTGACCTGAATGTAGTCCTCTGGTACAACATTACTCCAGATCAGACTGGGTAGTGCATTTGAACTGGAATGAGCATTTGGGTGGGTGTTTGTAAAGCCCTTCCCTTCTTCCTGATTTGTCGTTAAAATAACAACTGATAACTGCAGCTTTTCAGTTACCTAAATGCTCTTGAAAATCAATTTGCAAACAACGCAAGTCTCTGAAGTTGTATTTAAGTAATTCCTTTTCCTTTCTCAAAGAGGCAGTCCTGCCTCATGAAGAGAACCTGTAGGAGGAGTCTTATGTTTAAGCTAAACTGTACTAAAATGTAGTTTATATTCTTGAGCTAGTGAGTATCTGAGACCTGAGACTTTCATGGTGCGTGAAGAGGAGGAAAATTTGACTGAGTATGGCCAATGTCTGCTGAACCATGTTGTTTGTACTGCACTTGTACTGTAAAGAGGGAAATCTTGATGTAATTAGAAAGCAAAATGAAACTACTTAATATTTTTTCTTCCTCCAAATTATTTGAAAAACAAAATTGTATTTTAGAAGGGAAAAATTATTTTTTATTATTGGGACTAGTGTTTTTTTTGTTTGGTTGTGGGGTTTTTTTTGTGGGCACACTGAGTTTTAGGGCTTCCAAAGCATTGCCATATGTTCCTTTTGATGTGTGGTGTTTGTTGTTTACTCTGTCCATCCAACTGTTTTCCTTTCATAGTTGTATCACCTTCAAACCAACAAATGCCTGGTTGCCCAGGGTCACCCAAGTCAGAAAGGAGGCCTGGTCGTGGTTCGGGACTGTGACTACAATGATCAAAACCAGGTATGATATTCCTAATTGTACTGAATAGCAATTCACATCTTACTAATTACTAATATGTTTTCCTGCTGGCAAAACGCCCTGGTGTAACATCTCATCAGCAAGCAGGTGGATTTCAGAGCACTGTTCCAACTGCAAGACTGGCTAAGGAAACTGGAGCTTACTGTTCTGCACCTACTAATGCTGAGCATAGGGTGTTGTAATCTCCTATCTTTCTGGCATGGATCTCAGCATGTGGCTGAAGACTCTCCCTAAGTGGCTCCTGACAGGTTAATAATAACAGATTGACACTTCAGACTCTGTTGAAGCTCTTTCAGTCAGTTCCTTATACCAGGATTCAAGGCAGCCTTTTCCTGGCCTGCTGGTCTTGGTGGACTGTACAACTAGTCCTCTGCTGCTGGACAGGCTGTAGTTTGGGGTGGATTAATGGTATGTTGTTATCTTTAAACCAAAAGAATTACAAGGAATTTAGAAAAATCCTTGGCTATAGGTGAGGATTGATTGGGGGTGAATTTGAAAACCTAATGAGATCTTTTTATATTACTACTTGAAGTCTTTGCTATTCCACTTCTTTCAGGCAACAGAAATTCAGGACTTGGATAAACAATCTCCAGGGTAAACAGATCTTCACCTCATGCCATGAAGACTTTTACCTAGCTAAGAATTACATTGAGAACATCATAATTTAGGAGCCCATGGGACCCAAATCTAAAAACTAGGAGTCTTTCCTGTGTGATCTCTTCCATTAGCTGTAAGATAGTCAGCAGTTCTTGTAAAGTACCAAAGGTGCTACACTGCTTTGAGCCATTCAGTCTGAGTGAGAAAGCAAAAATGGATGCCTGTGGATGTTGTCCACAGTAAGAACAGATGGGTCCTTGCAGTTACTGTTTCCCTTCTCCTTCCTGCAATATTGTTAGTAGTGAACTGCCACATGGCTGGAGGAGGAGGAAGTCTGTTGTTTTTCTTTATCAAAACCTTTTTTCTGATTTTTCTCCTGGAGATGTAAACTTTAGTTAGCCTTCTGGGGTTGAGAAAGACAAATTAGTGCTTTGATAGTTGATCTTTAACTTCTTGTCTCAATCTAGTTTAATAATGGTAAATCATGCAAAAACTCCTATCAAAAATCTCAAAACAACTGGCTGTGCTATCTTTTTTTCACAGTGATTTTGTTCTCCAACCAAGTGTGGTAATCAACACTGATTTTCTGCCATTAGGCTTATTTTGTTCTCCTAATAATCCCAGGAGTGCATTCAGCCAGCTTTCTTCCATATCCTTTTGAACAATCTTGCTACAGTTACGTGAGAACAATGTAGAGAAAGATAACATTTAATTAGCAGCTTCTGCTTATAAAAATAGCAAGAACTTTCCTGAGTACTGGAAGCTTTTAACTGTTGTTTCTGGTAAGACTCAACCCATTGGCATTTTGTATTTGGATCTTATTTAGGCTTCTGGCATCCTGTGGCAGCTTAGTTATGCTTTCTGTGGTAATAACTTGATGCCAACTAATTTTTCCTTGAGGAACAGGAATAAATTATCACAGTTTCTCTCTTTCCAGGCTGCTTTTGCTCTGAATAGGTAACATCCTCACTTGAAAAATGCTGAGCTACAGCTCAGTAAGTCGGAGGAGCAAGGTGCGGTCTACCTGGGAAAACATGCAAAGGGCTGGGAAAACAAAACTGGGCTGCCTTAGGACTCATTGATTGCAGTTCCTCTGGTTGGAAAACGATCTTCTATGTCATCTTTTGACTGGAAAATGATCTGTGTAATAAAGACCATCCATGTATGTGACAGCTGACCTTGAAAAGTGGGGGTGTAAGGAAACCAGACTCAAGTCATGAGACTCGCCTTACAAGCAAGTCTGTTTTGCTTTTAGTTTATGCCTGCTTTTTCTCCAGCCTGCATAGCTGCTAAGAAATTTCAAATTCTCACTGAACTCCTCGATTTAAAAGAAATAACAGATGTTGTGTAACTTGCAGTTGTATCACCATTATGGGTAATAATGGAAGTTGACTTTAGATGATCATCATTAAGTCAAGTTAAAAATTACTCAAGGACATCAAACTGTCCTGCTTTGTAGGGCTTGACAGTGACATTCTGTTCATCTTTTTGCTATAGAAAGAAAAAACAATAAGAGAAGTGGTTCTCACAAAGTTGGTACATCCAGAAAGTATTTTTAAAATACTTCTTAAAATTTTAAAAATGTCTTTCTTTAAGTTACAGTGAAAGCTAGGACATTTCATTAACTGTAACAGAAATACTCTGGGATAATACTGGGGATTGAACACAAATTTAGGTATAAATGATGAAAAGTCTATAGTTAGAAATAGCACAGGTAGGAGAGGTGACAGGGTCTCATAGAGCAAAGGTCAGTGCGGAGAGGTCTGAAGTAGCAGAAGCAGCAGGAAAAATTGCAAACAGAAGACTAACATGGAATGAGAACTTTTTTCATTGAAGAGTGGTCATGTGAAGGAACTGCTGAGATTGCCAAGGTAAACACTCTCCTGCAATTCAGTGGTGTGTCTGACCTTTCTCTGGAAACAAAACTGGGAATGTACAAGGGAGTGCACACCGGAAAGACTTTGGTGTTGAAGGAGGGTAGAAAATATTTAAGCATCTTGAAAGATCGCTGTGAAAGACTGGAGATGGCTGAAAAGTGGAAGTAAGCAACTGTGGTGTAGATTCTACCCAAAACCATGATGACCAGCTTAATCAAGCGATGATTAGGAAACAAGGATGCTGAAGCAAGCTTTGGGCTAGATACTGCCCTCACAGAGGAGGAGTAAAGTGGTCACTGACAGTCTTAGAAGAGAGGCACCAAAGAACACTAAAAAGGAAGGTTTTGGAGTGAAGCACAGTGGCCAACATGTGACTGACTGGTGGGAGTGTGTGTGATCGAACAGCTAAAATAAGGTTGGATTTGTCTTGTAGCTAACACATGCTTGCTTGCTTTCTGACCCAAATCCTTGAAGTCAGGTGCCTTTTCCAAAAATTCTACTCTGAAAGTCCACTGAATGGTGTGGATTTTTTTTTCCTACTGTGTATTTTCAAATACACTAGGTTGGCTCTTAAGCTTTACTTTCTGTGTTGTTCTAACCTCTCCTCTGTGTGTTTACTTCATTTCAATAATCTAACCTTCCTCTTACTTAGCAATATATTAAGCTTTAAAAATGTGTCGTCATTCCAGCTGGAGTTGGTGCTTGCTAAGGTGTCTGAGCATGGGCATCTGTGCTCTGGGCCTTTAACAGGTAACTGATTTGAGCAGGGAGTTTCAGAAAAGCTCTGCTAACACTCTTGGAGCACTTTACAAATGTAAGAATACGTATTCACAAACTATTCAAGAGTCAGAATCTAGAAGGATGTGCTCACATGTGCAGTTCAATAAGATCTTTCTCCCTGAACCTCTAGGTTGTAGCTGTTTGCTTTTCTGATACGACACATGCCTAGAGTGGGTGTGAAGATGTGCAAGTGAAGTCTGCTTGCTGTTTTTTCATAAACTACTGAAGGAACACAATTCTTTGGTCCCTGTAACAATTGTCATGAAGCATCAGCAGTGAACTGTGAAACCACCCTTATCTGCTGTGGAGCAACCTTCAGGAGGACATTGGGTTTTCAGCGTAGCGATAGCTTGAAGTAATGATTATAGACCACCAAACTTTGCTGTTTCTGATGATTTTCACAAGTCATTGGGTGCTGTGATGTCAGTTATCCATAATACCAGGGGTTTGAGTATATGTAAATAGCTCTGACGATGGAGATTGCCAGGCACCTCTCTTCTTTGGTGCTGAGGCACCTTTTTTGTGTTCTTGAGCTGAACTTTGGTCTTTTAAAGTCTCCCACAGGATAATGCAGTAGTGCCAATCTAAGCAACAGTTTGTAACTGATGAAAGCACTGGAATGCTTCTCTTGTCAGCGTGGTTCACAGCAGGGATTTTCTTTCACACAAAGGGCTGTTTCTGTAGTAGTTACTGTCTTGTATTTACTGAAAATTTTCAGTGCATTCCTCTAGTGCTAATGCAATTTGCAGACCAAACATGAGTGTATATCCACAGAGCTCTGCCAGTTGGCTAGCCATGCCTTTTGCTACACTCCACTGCACTTCTGAAAGCTAACGGGTAGGGTGATGTTTCCTGGTTTATTTCATATCATTTGGAAACATTTATTCCCTGGGAACAATGAGCTTCCCTTTTCTACCTACTACAGATTCTTTGATTTATTGTTTTTCCCTAGCTTGGGTGATAGATTTTGTTTTAATACAGTGGTCTATATTGACAGTGGACTCAGTCTTTTTTAGGTAACTTCATTTTTCAAAAGGAAATAATAGTATGGACTGTTCTCCTAGATTATGAAGAACCCTTTGAGCCCTTTCCTCACTTGAGTTTCCTCTGAAGTACTTATTTACATTAATCAAACTGTAGGAGTAATTTACTCTTTCACACACAAAAAGTTCAGTAACACAGCCCCATATCTCTTTATTATGGACCACACTGCGACCCTTGCAAGGAGTTAAACTGTAGTCATCACTGAAACTGTTGAAGTGTATATGAGGAGCAGCTCTGTTTCTACCCACCTGTCTGCATGTAAATGAGATTAGTGAAGTCATCTGGTGATCAGTCCAGGAGAAGGCTGGGTGATTTGTTTATGTTATATGGGGGTGATGTAAAATCCTGAAAGTACTAGAAGCCCTGGGAAGTCTCAGTTATAAATCCTGTAAATAGTCTGAACTACCTTTTGAGGGAACTAAATTAAAAATCCAGTTCTTCCTCAGATATACCTGCATTAAAAAAATTATACTAACAGAATTTGTACTTTAGACCTCCTTCTATCTGTTTTGTCCACAAGACCTACTCTAGCACAGGCCATGCATCTGTGTGTAGATGACCAGAAGGAGACATGTGCTGACTTTGCTGTAGTAGTGAGAATGCTCTTACTCCAGATCTGTGGGTCCCATTCCCACTGTGGGGAAAGCTGAACCAGCTCCTGCTGTCCAGATGACTACACATGAGCAGGACCTCTGTGCCCCTGTAGCCAAAGGTGAAGGCATTGGCTCTGACAAGTGGGGAGACTTGGGCAGGCATCTGAGCACTGCCAGACCTGAAATGCTTTGCCTTGGGGAAGATGTCTGGGTGCTCTGGGAACATTTAGTACCTCAGAAGGGTTGGTTGGCAGCTGAATGGGCCAGTGCTCCCCACGACTGAAGGGCACCTTTCCTCTTACCCTGTTGTCTGTGTTGAGAGACAGGAAAAAAGGAGCTGCTAGGAAGAGGCCAAGCCCACTGCATTGACCAAATGAAATAATTTATTTAACCCAAAACTTGATCAATTTAATTATGGAGAGAGGTTTTTCCATAACTTGTCATTTAGGTTTTATCTGCAAATAGAAACCATTCATTATATTCTAATTGCATCCCGGTGTTTTTCTTTGTCTCCAATGAAAATGGTCAGTGATTAATCCTAGACCTGTGGAGTAGCTCAGTCATTAGTATGTGCCTCTGGGGGACAGCAGGTAAAGGTGCTGCTTTCCTCTGTGGTGGGAACTGGGCACATTTCCATTTTTAGAACCTGAAATCTGGCAGTGATGCTCTCCTAGGTGTTAGGAAGTAGATAGGGGATGAAAATATCCAGCACCTTGTCTGTTTACTTTTTCTAATAAATTTTTGAATGTAATTTTTTTTGTAGAAAACAGAAAGCAGGACGATAAAATGACATCACTTGGAACTGAGGCATAAGTCATTGGCAGGCACCTTATTGATTATAGACTTTGGATACTGCGCTTGGGCGTGAACCCAAGCAAACCATGGGCAAAAAGAAAAGGAGAGCGGTTTATTTCCCTTGTAGGTCAGACACCCGTGGTGCTGGCTGCCAGGAGCTGTTTCCTACTATGCTGGTCTGTTGCTCAAAACATCGTCCTCCCAGTCTTCAGCAGCAAAGTAGTTAATAAATTTTTGGAGTGGGCAAAGGCTTGCAGTTATATAACAAAAGTACCCCATGGAGTGGCTTTGCTTTCCTTGTGCTTGAGTCTGTTAATAATCTGCAAGTTCACACTGATCCTCTAATCTGAATTTGGAACCGTAATGTGTCCCAGATTCTGGCCTTAATTTCCCTCATTCCTCTGTTTGCTGTGCCAAACACATAATTAGTTTGAAATCAATTTTGGCCATTTTGTATAATCCTTTCTGGAGAAGTATCACACTGGATTTAACAGCTATTGAGTGTTCTTCACCACTGCTCAGTTTTTGATTAAAGATCTGCACCTTGTGTCACTGCAGTCTTCTCTCTCTATTTTATACCAATTTCATCTCATGTTTGAGTTTGGCTCCATCATTATTCTTCTTTTAATAATAATTTTTATCTGACAAGTCCTGTTATTTCTCCATTCTTTTCTCTCTTTAATCTTGCCGTGCTTTCTTTTTCCTGACAGGGATTGGACAGAAAAAATCTGCTCAAAGGCACAGAACACCTGAGGTTAAGGCAAATTTTAAAGCAATACTTTCACTTCCTCAAAGGAGGCATTCACTGCATTGTAATAGGCACTGTGATAATGAATGAGCTGAGTGCTTTTCACTTGTGCTGTCCTATTGAGGCGGTGTCCTAAATCACAGCTCACTCCAGAAGGCTGTTTCTAGTTTAATCAAAAAAACCCAAAATAAATAAAAATAAAAAATTGTTTTATTTGCCTGACATTTCTGCCTTGAATTTGATATTCTGTACTCTGAGTGTGAAACTTGAGCAGACTCAGTGGAGGTGAGGGGGGAAATAAATCACACAGTGAGCATGGTTACTGCAGCACCGAGCTGTGTGAGATGGAAACAAGGCTGGAAGAAGAGTGCCCCAGGAGAACTGAGCGTGCCTGTAGGTACAGGTACTGCTGGGACAGTTATGAGGGGCTCAGTTCCCTCTTAACCACCGAGGCAGAAGTCAGGAGGACGTTAATGCTGGTGATTAAAGTGGATGAGCAGGGATGTTCCTTGTCCACACCAGCCTGGGGTCCAAAAGCCTGGTCTAGGTATCTTCCCTGCACTGCAGCATTACAGTTTTCATGTATTTCTTCCCTTTTTCCCTACCCCTCTGTAACCCAAGGTATTTTGAGGTCCACGCACCACAGTTCCTTCGTTTCTTTGCTTTCTGGCATAGGGGTTGGTGTCTCCTGTTGATTATGAGATCTCCCAAGTCCTCTGGCTGACTGATGTTGGCCCAGAACTTTGCAGGCCTGAAGGCACTGGAGGAGGGAGAGGGGACCAGCAGCTCCTCCAGTTAGACCGAGCTTATGGACCAATTTCCCTGATCCTTCAGCTGTGCCTTACTCCAAACAAGGTTTAGGCAGCCCTGTGAGGGCCAGCAGGGTACGGGCATGAACTGCAGCAACTGGAGGTGCCTCACACTTTTTTATGCCAACAACAAAAATACCTGCTTCTGCTAAAGTAGTGTGTGGGAGAGGTCAAACTGACAGCTTGAGTGCCTCTTGTCAGAGGTGACCATGGTTTTCAGTGTGATAACACAAACTCCTATAATATCATGTAAATTCAGGAACCCAAATGCAGTTGAAGCTGCAAATATGAACCAATGCATTCTCGCTTTATACAGGTGGGACCTGGAGAGGGGCTGAATTTGGTTCCCACCACCATATGAGCCAATAATTGCGTAGGTTCTTGAGCTCCAGATCAACATGTTTTCATGTTGGTTCAGCTAAGCCAAAGTGGGTGTGTTGTGGGAGGGCTGGTGTCCCTCTGAGCCTGGCACAGCTGGCAGTTTGGCTGGGGTGCAGAGAAGGACACAGACTGTCAGTTATGGAGTGTGTAGGTTC
>NW_010172470.1:26900-44930 GCF_000695765.1 Mesitornis unicolor
GAATGGTGAGGCAGTGATTTCTCTCACTCCCTAGAGAGCAGCATGGAAAGTTTTGATAGCACCTGGATGTCAGTGATCATCTTCTAATGCAATGTCTTCTAGTGAAGATCTCTGAGCCCTAGGCCCCCAGCTACAAGGGTTGGGACCCTGGGACCAGAGTGGGGACCGATGTTGACTACCTGGCACCAGAATTTGCACAGCTGAGTTTGGTTTCTCATCACTCAGCATCTACCAGCTGACCCCAGAGTGCAAAGCTAAAGGAATTCCTATGTGATTTTGGCCAAATGCAGCAGTTTCAAAGATTTGAGATACCTTGTGGCCTTGCATGCCTGCCAAGCTCATTTCCCACAGCTCTTGGGCTCCTGCTGTCACCCAGCATCCTCCTCTGGCTCCTGTGCTGGCTCCCTGTGTGGAGCTGAGGCAATCCATCCGTCATGACTAAAGGATCATCTTTAGATAAGGAGACTCACTGTGCCTTAGTGACTTGGCTCAGAGTGGCTGGTTACCTGCTCTGAGATCCACCGCTTGCCTGGTGTGTTATCTCTGGCTGCCTGGACAGGAGGAACATACTGGAGCTGCTTAATTTTAAACACACTAATTACAGAGCAGAGTCTCGAGTGTTGCTTTTAGTGCCTCTGCATGGGGTAATGCTGTGTGGTGTCTGAAGGCAGTAGAGCACAGCAGCTGTGCTTCGGTTGCTGGGAAAAAGGCAGCACAGAAGCAGTGGGCATTGCAAGGGACATCTCTGACATCCAGGTGCTAAAGCACCTCCTCTGTAGCTGAACCACTGGGATAGACATCTTTCTCTCTTCTCTTTCAGGTCTGGATTTACAATGAGGACCATGAGCTGATTTTAAACAACCTTCTTTGCTTGGACGTTTCGGAAACTCGCTCATCCGACCCGCCTCGTCTCATGAAATGTCATGGGTCCGGCGGCTCACAGCAGTGGACATTTGGGGTAAGTGGAGTGTCTGGCATGTAGTGTGTTGTTTGTAATTAATATAAGTGACAACAACACTACCAGGACATGGGGTTGAGTTTAATTACAACCAAACCTCAGATGTACTAAGTCAATTGTACTCTGGTGCCTGCATTTCAGCCTGAGTAAGACTTTCACTGAGCTCTGGGACATGCAGACCCTTTCCTTTGCAACACAAGGAGGTTTCTGTAGCCCTGTTTAGCCTTTTTCCTGCTTGTCACAGCCACACGCAGCACTTGTGGCTCACGAGGATGTGCCAAAGAGAACAAAATCCACCCTGCAGCTCTGTGCTGTGTTTGCAGGACTGGGAGACAGGAGCAGCCAGTGTGGTCATTTCTGCTTAGGGCTTGAAGGTGTGCAGGGCACAGGTGAGGATTGACAGAGGCACTTTTTTGCAGTTGCTTTTGCCCTATAATTGTATCTTGTTAGGTTAATCACTTAGAGTCTGGAGGGGCCGATTTCACAAAACTGAGCCAATGCTGCTGAGGTTTGGTTCCTGCTTACTAACCCAGACGCTGTTCTCTCATGTACTCTCTGTGTAGCAGTGAGTCTGTAGTACAAATATGGTTGAACAAAGAGGAAGGTGCTGCCTGTTGCACTTCTAGGACAGAGCTGCATAACGTTTTGGGTTCATACCATGCTGCTTGTTGGCAGCACAAGTTCCCAAGTGCAGTTAAATAAGGAAGGCTGTTGCAGTCCAGGCTGGTTTGGAGAGGCAGAGGCTGTGTGAGCAGAGGGTTCTGTGTGTGTGTGTCTGACACTTGCTCCAGCAGTGCCACAGCTGCAAATGGTAGTGGGAGTAGTGAGCTGAGCAATTTTGCTGGTGATAAGAGATTATTCAGGGTTCTTCAGCTTGAGTTAGTGGACAAAGATTTGACAATTCAGTGCACATAATGGCACCAGTGGTGGTGGTGGAGGATCTGGGCTCCATGAGTGGCACATGGGCCTTGAGCTGGCCATTGCACCTGGGGGTGTGGGAGGTGGATCTGCAACAGTGTCAGATTGGTGCTTGGTAATGGTCAGCAGCAAAGTGAATAAAATACTGGGGTTGATGAGGAAAGAAACAGGAACCAAAACAGCCAAATGTCATCGCTCCGTCATGGTTTGCCCATGCTGCACTTGTTGGTTGCCTCTTCTTGGAAAGGCTGAATTAGGGCTGGAGAAGGTTCAGAGATGGGTGGCAGGGCAGATCACAGGTGTGGGGCACCTTTCACGTGAGGATCGTGTGGCAGGCTGGGTCTCTTTAGATACATAAGACTTGTGGGAGCAAGGGGAAATACACTTGGTGTTGAGTTGCTGGTACAGAGAAAGGCTGGCTGTGCACTGTCGGGTACAGTATGAGACTCAGCATGGGGGTGTTCTGGAGGAGCGTTGTGTGCTTTTATCATGTTTTCCCTTTTCACTGGACATCTGCTTATGGCTATAAGTAGTGCAGTGCGGCTGTTCTCGTGTGTCTGCTCCCTCCATGCAGGAGAGCAGGAGGCTGCTGCAGGGGCTGTACAGAATACCCCTTCCAGATAGAAAAGGGACCCTCAGAGTGCCCGCAGCAGCTGCAACAAGCTCTTGGTGCGGGGAGATGACAGGATCCTATGGGGGGGGGGAAGAGAAGAACACGTTTCCATCTCACACTTGATGAGGGTCTGGCCTTGCCCTGGTTGTTGGGACCCACATCCACGAGGCCTCTTGTGCTGTGTGGCAGCTCCCCAGCACGTGGGTGCTGAGGGCAGTGGCATTGCTGAGGCTTGGCCAGGTGCACAGCAGGACACTGGAGTAGAAGAGAAGTTTTAATAACTAAATCCCGTCTGTCTTTCTGTCTCCTCCAGAAGAACAACCGCCTCTACCAGGTCTCCGTGGGGCAGTGCATGAAGGTGGTAGATCCCCTTAGCCACAAAGGCTACGTGACCATGGCCATCTGCGATGGGTCCCTTCCTCAGCAGTGGCACTTCGAGAGCTGAGACAGCGTGGATGCAGCTGAGAAGCGTTAAGCCAAGACCCGATTTCCCTTCAGCTGTGATTTTAAGTCATTCTGGAGGGCTTTACAAGGAGCCCTCAGCTGCTACGCCCGGCCCAGCCATCGCAAGGACCCTTTAGAAACCCTCTGCTATCAAGAGCTGCGTGCGTGAGAAGGTCCCCGCGGTCACCGGTCCCTGCTCAGGTGCAGCAGTGACAGGAGCAGCCTCGCTGCAGAACAATGTGTAGAAGTGCAATTTATCATCGGTTCCTTGGATTATCCTGGATTATTGAACTGGTTTTAAGTAAGAGAAATTATTAGAGCAATGTAATTTAAATTGTGAGATTTTAGCTTTGTGGATCTTTTAACTGACAATGACAGAAAGGAGTCCTCTTCAAGTATTTCATGTGCAGTATCTCATTAATTTATGATTTTAGTATGGTTTTACTGGCCAAATTATTTTACTTTTTCTGGAAACTATTTTTATTCCCTTTTATCTTTTGAAAATTGTCATTTGTAATATTTAAATTTAGTTCTTTTAATTTACAAATTTAGGACATTTCATGTAGTTTAAATTCTTAGCTGTCATTTGTCACCTCATATTTAAAACAAAGTAACTATTACAAAGTCTATTTTGATGACCCGTGACAGTAGCTGCATTTAAAATAAAGTATCATTTTTTATTAATCTGTATGGCCTTACTCTTTGTAGCTCTTGGACCACACAGCACCGGGCCCTGACTCCAGCTGATGTTCACTTAATCTGGGTCTTCCCTTGTTTTCACATCTTTTTCTTCACAGCCGGCTCTTTCTCCCTCTCACATCTTGGAAGGTTTGACAGATAATTTCTCTCTTATTTTTTTCCCTCCACTTCCCAAGTTCACTTATTTCACTGTTTCTTTAACTTCCTGCCTCAGCCCTGGATGCTTCTTCAGTGTGTGAAGCTGCTGCAGAAGAGGAAAGCTGTTTTTACCCAGCGTGTTTGTTCTTAGCCACAGCGACCTGCTTCCCCCTTCACTTGGGCAGCGGAAACGTTTTCCAGCAGCATGAGTACTCCAGCATCCAACATTTGGGCAGCGTGAGGCAAATAATGATCATGTCAAGGTAGTTATAGACACACGTCTTCCTGCAGAGAGGAGAGATTCACTTGTGCCAGATTGCGTTTGGTCCTTCAGCCGTCTGCCAGGGCAGCCACGCTGGGAGGAGGAGCGCAAGAGGAAGAGAAGGAGCAGGTGAGAGCGGTCCCATGCTGCTGGGCAGCTTCCTGTCCCATTCATCAGTCACAGACTCAGGGAGGCAGCAGGTAAGCAGGGTTCAACTAGACCAGAACAGGCTACAGTGGAAGTGTCTTCCTACAGGAAAGCTGGGGAAGGACTTTTTACCAGGGCAGGTAGCTACAGGACAAGGGGGAATGGCTTTAAACTGGAAGAGGGGAGATTTAGACTGAATAGTAGGAAGAAATTCTTGACTGTGAGGGTGGTGGGACACTGGCCCAGGTTGCCCAGGGAAGCTGTGGATGCCCCCTCCCTGGCAGTGTTCAAGGCCAGGTTGGACAGGGCTTTGAGCATCTTGATGTCTCACAGAGTTGGTGACAGTGGCTGATACAGTGCACGCTGTAACTCACTCCCACTGAGAACAGCCGTGGCCTGGCAGGTTCCCGCTTCTCTGCAGTAACTGTTAGAGCCCTGTTTTTTCAGCCTTGCCCCGGTGCTGAGGTCTCGATAGCTGTGGTGGTACCAGGCTGTCTCATTGCAGCAGTGATGTGGTTTAACCCCAAACAGCTCCTTGCTCGGAATGGGAAGAGATCTGGAAGGGTCCAAGTGTCAAAACTTGTGGGTTGAGCTAAAGACGCTTCAATAACGGGTAAAGCAAAAGCTGCACACGCAATGCAAACCGAGGAATCCATTCACCACTTCCCATCAGAGTGTCTGTGTTAGCAACACTTTCTTCAACACAAATCCAAACCATAGCTCTATACCTGCTACTCTGAAGAAAGTTAACTGCATCCCAGGCAAAACCAGCACAAGCACAATATTTTCTCTTTCCTTTTTTTTAGCCACTTTTGCAGATTTTTCTGGGGAAAAGAGGACTGCAGGGACTGGTCTCAGGTCGGGGCTCAGGACATGGCACCACAGGTTAAAATTTAGGGTGCAGGGGGAATCGAAGAGGGGAACACAAACGCCTCTCGCTGGTAGAAACAGACCCTGAAATCCTGAAAGAACGGGAAAACACACACCTGGAATGAAAACAGGAGGCTGTAATTTATAGATGTAAAATATTTTTATTTGTAAATGCTGATCTTCTAAATCTGTTTCCACAAATTCCAAAACCCATAACACTCTGTATACTTCAAAAAAATTCTTTTTTTGTGGTGTTTTTGTATTTTTTTTGCCAACATTAGATACTATTATACAGAACAGAAAAAAAACTGTAGGACAAATACTGGTAGGATGTTGGAATATTGTACAAGAGAAGAAAAATATTCAAGAAACAATTTCATACAGCTATTTATCAAGAGAAAAATATATACAATTGATTTATTCTGTAAGATAAAAATACATCATGCCATATACATTACAAGTTCAGAACTGTATCACTGAATATACCAACAGTTTACAGTCCACTTTAATTGTGCACACAAAAAAAAACTTCATTTTTTTTTTTTATATTTAGCCTGTGAAGTGTCAGTACCAGAATTTTAAGTACAAAATAAAAAGCTAACCTGGTTCAAAATGCTGATTAAATTTCTACAAGCAAACACAAAACAGTGTTTATTTTTTTTAAAGAAATGTAAACAAAAACAATCCATACAAACACATCTTTAAATTACATCTTCCAAACCCCTATTGCCAGAGTCCTGCAGCTGCAAGCACATTACGTCTAATTTTTTTCCTTGTTTTCTTTTTCCGAAGGCGATCGTCTCAGACCGAAGCTCCAACTACGTGGTTCTACGCTGTTTACGTGATTTAACGCAGGCTGAACAGTCACCTAATCTGGACTACTTTTGCTGAAGAAAAAACCCATGTCCAGCCTCTGTTTTGGGTGGTTTTAGCAGTTATTCACAGTTATCACAAATTGTAAGCACAAAAAACCTGACTTAAGAAATAGGGATGCAACAATATAATACAAATAAAATTAAGCTAGATTACCCAAACATCTACAAAAGTCAGAGCTGCAATATACACGGCCCTTCCCGGGCTTAAGGTTTACTTAAAAAAATTCTAGTAAGACCACAGTTGAGACTGCTTGAAACATAAAAACCCCTCTCTTTAAACTGAGATTTTGGTTATGCCGTCATTGTCGTCCCCTGTCCGGTAGCACGAGATCATATTGTGACATCCCTACTGACAACGGTTGGTAAGAAGCACCCGAACTGCTGCAGAGTCTGGTAGCATTTGGTCAATAACTATTTTTATACTGTATTTTTTTTTTTCTCAAAATATTTACACTTTTGTACAAAGTAACAGAGTTTGTTAGTTCTGCAGGTAACAGCAGCAGCTTGGCTTTCTTCTAACTTTCTTTTTAAAAATAGCTTCATTCACTTATTCAATAATAAATACAAAAAGGTTCTCTTATTTTACAGAAATCAAAAACTACAATAAACTGACTCATGGAATCAAGTATTTAAATGTATTTTAGTGCAAGTTATTTTTTCCCTTAGCTCTATCCCTAAGGAAGTCGTTTCAGTACATTCCTTGTTCAGTGGTGTCTACTTTTATTTAAAATTTTTCTTTAATTAGAGGGCCTGCCCCTTTATCAAATAAGGCTGTGGCCAGCACTTTGGACTTCTCCCTTTCGCTGGTGATTTCAGTCTTACATTCATTTGTGCCCACCTGCGCCCCCGCAGGTCGGCCATCGGTTCTTTGCCCAAGTTAAACAGTTTCTCCTTAGTGAGCTCAAAAACAAAAGTGCTGGACCATTCTGTTAATTCAGTTTAACCTCCATGCGTCTGGAAAGTTCGCTTCCGATTTTGCCGGCTTGCTTCTGGTGCTTGCTTCTTTTTTTTTTTCTTTTTTTTTCTTTAATTTTTTCTTTTTAAATACTTGAGTAGAAATCTGTACTTCCAGAAATGATTTTTTTTTTAAAATTTTTCTTTTTTTCCCCTTGAAAAAGGCAACATTTTTTCTGTCGACAAAATCAAAACGTGAATCACTTCTTCCTAGGGACAAGCAACCCTCAGAGACAGCAAGGAATGCATTCTAGTTCATCCACTTTCGGCAGTTGACAGCTCCACAGTGACATGGAATCTTGTGCTGGTCGTCTTCAAAATCAAACTTGTAGTCATAGCAAAGCTGCAAGGAGACACAGGAGAACGGTTACGGAGCAACCGGGATTCACCACAGCCAGTCCTGCACCCGTGGCTTAAACAGCTAAACACGCCAGAGGCTGCCCTGGTGGGAAATCCTGGGCTGCATCACAAGAAGTGTGGCCAGCAGGGCCAGGGAGGGGATTCTGCCCCTCTGCTCTGCTCTGGTCAGACCCCACCTGCAGTGCTGTGTCCAGCTTTGGAGTCTCCAGCACAAAAAGGACATTGAGTGCTGGAGCAGGTCCAGAGGAGGCCCCAAAGATCAGGGGCTGGAGCACCCCTGCTACAAGAACTGGCTGAGAGAGTTGGGGCTGTTCAGTCTGGAGAAGAGAAGGCTCCAGGGGGACCTTACGGCAGCCTTCCAGTTCCTGAAGGGGTCCTACAGGAAAGCTGGGGAGGGACTTTTTACAAGGGCAGGGAGTGACAGAACGAGGGAGAATGGTTTTAAACTGGAAGAGGGGAGATTTAGACCAGCTATTAGGAAGAAATTCTTGACTGTGAGGGTGGTGAGACACTGGCCCAGGTTGCCCAGGGAAGCTGTGGATGCCCCCTCCCTGGCAGTGCTCAAGGCCAGGTTGGATGGGGCTTGGAGCAGCCTGGGCTGGTGGAGGTGTCCCTGCCCATGGCAGGGGTTGGACTGGGGGAGCTTTAAGGTCCCTTCCAACCCAAACCATTCTGGGATTCTGTGAAATGGCAAGATTTAAAAGTAAAGAGGGGAAAGGAAAGGTCTTCCCCTACCCCACCCAACACAAAGCAGCTGTGCTACCACCGAGAGCTCACAGAAGGGTCTAGAACAGAATGCAGCCAGGTTGGCAGATGTGAGGCCCTACCTCCTCCCCCTTCTGGATTCTCCTGCTGGAGCTGATGATGATCTTGTGTCCTCTCTCAAAAGTCACCACCTCAGCCACGCAGTTGGGTGCACACGAATGGTTGATGTACCTGGAGGAACAGAGTTTGGAAAAGGGAACCTTTTAAGGAAACGCAGCCCTTCAGGAAATCTAAACCAAACCTGAGAATGACCTCAGCTTCAGGGGGACACTGACTTTCCAGATATAATTACATTACTCTCTACTTGTTTCTTTACCTAGAAAATGTCAAAAGAAAAATCAAATGTTAAAGATAATTCCATTCTTTCTTCATAGCTGCCAAGAAATGTAATCAAAGATGAGCAAAGCTCATGAAAAAGAAGACATTATTTGAGTGGAACAGTCTGAAGACCGAATGTAGCAGCTCAGAGAGTAAAGACCATTGAGAAACCCACAGACGTGAGTCCCCACAAACAGGGATGAGGACAACGCCCCAGATGAGGTCAGAGATCTTTGCAGAGCTCTGCACCCACCTTGCAGGACCTCCCGTCAGGGTGGCATCGATGACGTGGTCATTGTCAATGCGGAACATGTACACGCCACGGTTCTGAAAAACAGGCGGAAAAAAGAGCTGTAGATTTCAGGAAACCGTCACCGATAGAGCAAAGCAGCACCATGGGTTTCCTCCCAGTGTCCTCCTGTGCTCAGGATCAGAGGGGGACATGGAGTCATACGCGTCACCTTGTGCGTGCAGTGCAGCCCTGCCCCCACTGGTCTGAGGGAATGGGGAGGTCATGGCCACGGATCTCTGGTGAGCGAGGATTTCCCTCCACAGCGCACCCACAGCTTCTGCACCAAGAGCCTGGCACTGCGGATCTTGGAGTGCTTCACAAATGTGCACTGCTCTGAGTTACACGAAGGAAGCTGCTTTAAAGAATTCCCATTAAACACGGAGGCCCTGACATCTCTGCCAGAGCTCGCTCTGTCCCCGGGACAGAGGACGTGTACTGGCAACCTGACGAGGGTGCTGTAGGATTTATTAAACATTTAAATACGCTGATCCTTTGCTAACCTGTAAACTCCTCTGGTTGTATTTTTAGCTTATGGCATTTAGAGCACAGCAGCAAACAAATCCAGGGGACCTGGATTCATTGAACAGCTTCTGCTTTGTTGTACAACTTTTGAAAGGGGAAAGGGAAAGAAACCACGACCACCACCCATACCTGAGACTCATAAAGCTTCTCCTTCCTGTTTGCTACCTCGTTGCGGATAATGGTTCCGATGTATTCGATGACCATAGTGTGCTTCTCAATGTCTCTAGCAGCGTACAGGCCCAGGCCCTACAAAAAATACACCGCAATTGACAGTTCTGTAATAAATTGACATTTATGCTGCATTCCTCACCGTGCCCCAAAACTGTTCCTGCAGAAACTCCTGTGAAAAGTAAACAGAGATGAAACAGATGATGCTGTAACAGCCCAGACGCAGAACCCACCTTCATAGTCAATTTTTAAGATGCAAGAAAACGTACTTGGCTTCCCTTAAACCTCTGCTCCCTGACTGTGTGGAGGTTAGAAATTCACTGAAAATTAAAGTGGGCCTTACTAGAATGGAGAAACCTTAACAGGAACACGACAGCCCAGTAACTCCGACCTAAAATAAACAACAACCGTGTTCATACGCAGCAAGATTAATTACAAAGCGTTTGCAAAATGGTCTGTGGAGCAAAACCGGCAGCAGAACCACAGAAAGCCAAGAGTTTATTATTTTTATGAACGCAAACAGGTATTGACCTCTTCATGCTGGTCTCGTGCTGCTTTACTCAGCTTGGTCTGATCACATCGTACTTCCACTGCACATCCGTATTTTGATTAAGTTTTACTAAATTTCTTTAGGTTTTTTGAAGCATATTTCTCAGAAATTCTTTTTCTAGATGACTCTAACAAATTTTTAATTTGATATTTAAGATATTTAATATATCTTAATATATGTATTACATCTAATATATGTAAATATATTAAGATATTTACAGTAACTAGAAAGAAATCTCAAGTCTCTGGAATTGATTTGCCACATAAAAACTGCCAATTTTGGGGGAAAACTTGAAGTCATTTTGCAATTGCTGTAACTTGCAATATCAGTTTGATATTAATATTTACATCTAAAATAGACACAAATACAAAATTTATATAAAATATAATCTACAAATAGAAGTGTAAGTGATAGATTTTAACAGAAATCTCCCGAAAGGAGAGCTGACCTGGATGCGCGAGCGAGCCAGATACACGTTGGACTTCCACTCGGTTTTCATTTTGCGGTACTGAGAGGACTTGGAGTGGACGAACTGCTTGCTGTAAGGCGCGTTCAGCTCTCCCGTGACTGTGCTCTGAAATGACTTGGATGTGCTGGTGCTATTCAAGGTGTGAGGCCTGTAGGAATTGGGCATGTAACAGGAAAGAATACAAGACAAACTGAAGATTTCTCCGAAAACGGCCCCGAACCCCATTAAAACCTCTTTGGGACACACAGACACTGAAAGCCAGCTAGCAGAGACGACAAAGCAGCTCCTTTGCTTTGGGCATGCACATACACAGCCAAGGACGACAGGGTTTGTAAGCAGCAGACGAAAGCACAAATAACCCTAAGCAGCCTATAAACCCTGGGCTGTACTATGTGAAATTAAAACAAAATACCTTAACACAAACCTCTTGACATGGGTACTCATTTTAGGCTCGGCACGGGCACAGCCCGTGGGGTTGATGGCAAGAGGGAGCTCCATTAAGGGGTTTCGGCCATAGCGGAAAGTGTAGTTCTCGCAGGCCTCGACCCCTGGCAGCTGCAAAACAACAGAGAAAAAGAAAGAAAAACCCAGGTAATTATATGTTAATCGCGTGTAATAAAATAATTACTTTGCCACACTTTCCTGTTCCCCTTCTCACGTGTGCATCCAACAATTTGGGGTGATCCAGCGAGAACTGGGAGGGCAGAGACTCACCGATTCGGCAATCCTGGCCACTGCAGAGACTGTCAAACCAAAGAGGTCTTCGCCCTTCAGATAGCCGGGAAACAGCTGCAGCATTTCCGATTCCTTTCTCACAGAAGCAACGGGCTCCAGGATCTTGTCCCACACACCTACACAGCCACACGGGAAAGAATTGCAGTGATCAGAACATCGAGGTCTACCGCCCTGGTTTTAAAGCGAATGCCTGAGGTTATGGGGAACCAGAAGCCGACACTGAAAAAGCGTTTTGTTGTTGGCCGCATCCACCAAGAGGCCAGTGTTTACAGAGTGAAGCAGGGGGTGATTTGGTGAGTCGCTGTTTTGTCCTGAGCGAATCCCAAACGTGCACATTTCTAGTCCACCCCTGAGTCTTGGGAATGAAACTTTCAGTATTTGCAGCATTTTCAGTCCTCTGGCAACGTAACACGGACAGATTATCCAGAGAAACCCTGCACAGAGTAGAATTTTTACCAGATAAACTCTATAACCTATTTCCACTGATTGATGATATTCAGCTCTCAGTTCAGGTGATTCTCCCAGCACTGGTTTCACTGGACAGAGCGGGGCTGAGGGGACCAACATGTGCAGCACCATGGGGGTACGGCCCTGAGCGTCACAGCCCACGTGCACACACATCTGCCTGGTTCCCAAAATCTGCCTGGATGTTTACGTCTAATGCATCACTCCTCGCCCTGCCAGAGACAACGTTACCTGCCCTGAGAGCAACTCAACTGAGTTTTTATCACTGAGTAACTGAGTAATGACACCACATTTAAACCAAGTCACTTTTCATGAAAGGAAACCTACGCTGACATCCCTACTACTTCAATTCATTTTCAATGCTCAACCTCAGGTCTCCCCTGTGAACTCGTAACGAGTCTTATTTGCAGCTTTTACAATTTCTTCAAAGGTGTCCTCAGTCTTCACAGCGTGTTCAAAACAGGCCCTGGACGCTCACTATTGTTACATTAGCACAGTGTCTGCAACATTTACGTGAAACATTTATCCTACCACAAGTGTTAACAAAACAAACAGCAAACCCACAGAGGTCACGACCTCAGTTCACTACATTTACCTTTCGGTGTCGTGTCAGTCAGGACCAGATCCTCGTGCCCCTGCTCCACCACCTTGATGACAAATAAGGGGAGCCCGTCCTTCTCCTCGATGGAGCAGAGGTAGCGGCAGCGCCTGTTTGCGTACCGCATGCTCCAGTACAGGCGGCTGGCCTCATACCCCACGGGGAAGAGTGCTTTGGAGGAGTGGAAGGCCTGCATCTGCTGTGGCAGCAGCTGCCCAACGGCGTGGAAAATCAGGCTTCCCACGCGGAAAGTGTGGTCCCGCTCCCCTCGCTGAACGATGCTGGCGATCTGCCGCACCTCGTCGCGCTGAACGTAGACCCTCCTGAAGACCGCGAAGTAACTGAGTTCTTGCTCGTGAGTTCCCTTTGGTTTGTGCATGGGGCAAAGCATGGTCTTGTCTTTAAAAAACATGCATTGTGCTTTAATGGCACAGGTAAAGTGATAAATATTGGTGCACCTTAACCTGTGACAACCGCTGGTGGCACCCATTTTGTGACAGAACATGCATTTCATTTGCAAGCCTCTTCGCAGCGCCAGTTCCACGTTTATTAAGGCACCAGCTTGTGTCTCGTAGACTTCTGTAGACCAAAGAGCGCAGTTCAAATGGACCCAAAGGTCTAAATCCAGGTTCAGAAGCCTTGCTGGTCCATCAGTTAATCCATCACCTTCCTCGTGACAGAAGCAACATTTCCTGTAGTCTTTAGGCACAGGATCTGGTTTAAGGGTCGTGCCCAGTTTTTTAAGAAATTCGTCTATTTCTTCTTCACAAGGAGGTTTGAACGATCCTTTAGGAATCACGATCTGAATGCTCCACTTCTTCCACTTCATACCCTTCCATTTCTTACTTGGAGGCCGGCAGTCGTCGAGACTGCTGTGTATTGCTTTTAACCTCGGCTTTAGCTTCACCGTTACCTTGAGCTCGTCCGGTTTCGCCTCTACCTTGGCTGCCTCAAAGGCGGGGGGGAACATGATGGGGGGCGACGATGGCGGAGAAACCTTTTCCTGCAGCTGGGGCAGGCAGTGGACGTCCAGCGTGGAGATGTTGTTGCTGTACTGGTGGAAGGCTTTGGGCGGCCTATCCTTCATTGGCGACTGCGGCAAAGATGGAACCGACTCCTGGGAAATCAACAGAAAACTCTTCAGGAAAAAAACCAAACCAAGCCACGAACCAACAAATATCTCTTTAAAAAACTGTCGGGCTGGAGCTGAAGAGGCTGCTCAGAAAATCATGATGATGCGACAGAGAAAGGGGGAAACTTCCCTGACCCACGCGACCACGGTTTGTGCGGTGATACGGAGCACAAAAGTCCTCCCAGTCAGCCCAGAACGTGGTGCCCCTAAATACAGGAAACCCAAATAACCCTTTGTCCAGGCTGTGAATGAAAAACTGCTCAATTGCCCTAGACATACCTACTTCTTAAGTATTTTTAGAAAGTCTGGTTACAACACAAAATAATCTTAAAATATAGGTCACGGAATTCATTTAAAGAATAAAAATCTTCTGGTTTGGTAGAAGGGGAAGACTGGAAAGCATTGCCACAGATTTTTCCTGGAAACAAGTGACGAAGAAATTCCTGCAGGGCTCCAGATTAGCCTCACACCTTGAGGATTTAACTGTCCAGTCACAGAAAACAAGAACTAAACCTGCAGAGATTGGTTAAAAAAGGGGAGAAAACAAGACCAACAAAGGAAGTTTAGATTAAACAGTGCTTAATGAGCTTTGTATGATTAATCTTGAAAGAGCAAATGAAAGGATCAAGAGGATGAACACGACATTTAATTAACTTAATTATGTACATGCTGATGCACTTGTGCAGAAATGCTGCCCTGTTTCAATGCGGGTGAAAATGAGCTGCGTGGGACTCTGAGGATGTGGATGTAAACACATTTATCTTCTCCTCCGGGTTTCTTTTTAAAATTCATGTAGTTATTTATTTTTATTTCTGCTGAAAAAACGAGTAGGCTGCATTTGAAGGAACTGCATATTCTACAACAAACACAGGACTATGAAAAAACATTAACAGGGTAATGCTTAAAGCATATGGCCTGCTCTGTCCATTGGCTCAGGGGATAAAGGTACATTTGACCTAGAAAATGTCGAAACCAAGCTAGTAAAAAAAAAGTACTCAGTAAGTTTTATCTACGAGAAAATCAACTCACCAGGATCATTCAGTCCTGAATGAAGACCACTCCATTGTAATGATTCAATGAACAGAGATCAATTTAAGTTATCTCCTTTGAAACTGAATGGACCTGGAACTGAATTGCCTGGAAGAAGCAGTGCCCTGTGCAAAGTGCTGAGTTTCTCAGGTGTCGCAGACCCCTCGTGGGGTCTGTAGTGAACTATTTGGGACCACCTGAGAAAAATCCCTGGCCTAGTCCCACTTTAAATGGAGTAAGTTTCCTGAAACATCGTTCTCCAGCAATTACAGCCTGTTTTTCCTCATCACTGTCAGTCAGAGGCTCTCTGTGAATGCTTTGGTAATTAACGCTTTTTAAATGGCCCCTTGCCCACATGAAGTAACGGAGTAAGATGAGTTTTCCAGTTACATTGAACAAATAAAAGTCCTTGTGCAAACTTGCTGTTCAGTTACTATTTGCATAGCTGTAAATTGTTTTACTGTATATAAGCCAAAACAAAATGCAGAAAAGAGCCCTTAAAGGTGCATGGATGGTTTCATACAATGCCCAGAGAACTCAAAAGTCGACTTTTCTGAGCCTGCATCTCCAAAGCCTGCGAGGACACAAAGGTGACAACTGTTCTGCCACACATCTCTGTCCAACAGAGGGTTCTGCAAATCCCAATTTCACTGCATGCTGCTGGTTCAGAATCTCGATGTCCTCACACAGAACAACTCGTTTATAAACCTCTCAAACAAAATGCAAACTCCCACCTCTCCCCCTTGTCCCCTCGTGTCTGTTCTTCAAAAAACCACTGCAATAACTTCTGCTCACTGGGGTCTACCATTCAATACTTACTTTGTTCTCTGAGTTTTTTGCTTGCACAGCTGCTGAATAAAGAACAAAGCAGTTGTTGCTACAGAATACGATGTCCTTCGTTTTATCAGAGCCTTCTTGGGAATCCTGGGAAACAAACACAGAAGATTATCAGAAGGGCATTTTAATACCATTTTTCCCACAACAAGTGTAATGAAACAAACCTTCCCATCTGGCTTGAGACTCGTTATTTGTAGAACATTTTTGAAATAATGAGCGATACTGTGATATAAATACTTGATTATTTGACAGATCTAACATTACCACCACCTACAACCTTGTTCTTCTGCATTTCTTGCCTTTAGCAGAAGTTTAACAATCAAAATAAAGCACTCTATACCATGCACCCATCTGCTCCATAGGCACGCTTGCAAAGTAAAATCCACTTTCTTTTATCTTTAGATGGCAAAATTTCAGCCTAATCAAAGCCAGATCCCACTGTTTTATCTCCTGATCCATCTGCAAACCAGTACTGGGAATTCAGTGCTTTTCTGACTACATGAACCCATTACTTCTGTGTACAAATTCTGACTATATACCTTTGTTACATCCTTATCTCACTCATTCAAAAAGCAATGGTACTTTTTGAATGATGACTGTTCATAGAACAGTCAGAAGAAACTGAGACTGACATCTGAATCCCCTGAGGGACTACAAAGAAATGTGGAAGCGCTATCAGGCAGCAGGACAAGCAGCAGCCTCCGTGGCCTTAGTTTGCTCACTGGCCACCGCGAGCCCGAAGCCGCGCTCCCGCTGCAGTACCTGTCTGAGGAAAGGCAGATCTTTGAAGGACTTGCGCACTCCACTGCCAAGGACCACAACTTTGCAGTGAGAGCACCATCGAGGTCTCAGTGCTGAGCCTTCTGCAATGTTCTGGCTGTGATCCTTATAGCCAGCTATACCTAGAAAACAGAAAGTCTGTTAGAAGCTGACCCGAATCTCTGACAAGACACAGTATTCTTCAGTGGTCTACAGGAGGAGCATCCTCCAGGGTAAGGCATGGGAGGCAAGCTTTAAACTACGTCCTGATGGGGAAATTGTTTAATCCAGACCAAACAAACTGTGTGAACAAGGCAAAAATACATTTGTGTATAAGAAATATATAACTAAACCAATGTAGGAATACCTGCTTAAACAATTGTGCCCAGTTTTCCAGCACAGGAATTCTCTTTCTGAATGATGGATTTAAAATCAGACTGGACAAAAAAACCTTAATAATATTGGGAACTACTGGAAGAAATACCTCAGTGACAGTGATGCAGATAACATAATGGAAATCAGGGATGGATCAGACCTGTTAAGCTATGGCTAACATCAGGAGCAGGTTCACATGTACTGATCATGTCAGAAAAGTTTTATTCAGAACAAGAACCGATTATTTAATACTAGAACATGAATTCATGAGGCTGAAATGCCTTAACATTGACTCAGTCAAAATTTTGGTACTGAAAACTCTAGAATTAATGCCCACTCACCGTTGCTGTTTGCAGGAAATGGCACATTAGGCTGTTTCAGCCCGTAAGACCCCACGATCCTGGCAGGCCCCATGGCTGCTGCCTGGGGACCCTGAAGCAGCAGGTTCTGCCTGTACTCCATCGAGGGGTTCACCCGGTGACTGCTGGCACTTGCCATGGAGGATGGGATGTCGGGAGCGTTACTGACCTCATAGCTGTTGGGAATTCTGACGTGGAGCAGGTTGGAGAATGCTGCTACAACGCTACTGATGTTCTAGAAGCAGTAATAAAAACATACCTCTGTTTTCATCAGACAGGCGGTGAGACAGCAATAATATAAATTATTACAAGATTACAACAGCTGCTCTATGATATTATGCTATAACCCCTTCAGATTCACTATATAAAAAATATATTAACTGCTGTTGTATTTTACATATGTAACACAAGCTTATTTCTTTTACCTCAGCAGCTGTGGGATGTAAAGTAATTGCTACAGATATAAGGCCAGATTTAGGACCATTCTGGGATGGTCCAAGCTGAGAGGCAAAGAAGCCAGAACCCGGTAATGCTCCTGAACCAGGTTCTGATTTTATATAATTCCTTTTGGCTTCTGAACCTGAAAATAAAATGAATACACCAGGTTAATCCTACTTGCACATGGATGCAGGAAAAAAAAAGAAAAACCAAAATAAGAAGGCCTAGTTCTCACTGTTTCTCACCTTTTCCAGTACTGCTTGGCAGGATGGGGATGATGGGAGATGGTACAGGTTCTGGGTTCTCCTCCTTTACAACTGACAAGTCTGGATACCTACTTATTTCCATTCCCACCACGCTTTCAGGAGAGGAAGAAGGAACAAAGCTGTCAGGTGTGTCTCTGTCCTCACAGTGATCTTGAACCCTGGAACAAAACCCAGAAAAGCTCTTTTGGAAACCTTTGCTAAGCCTAAGTTATAAATCACGACAGGGAGCTATCACAGCCTTGGCTTCTTGCTACCAGTCATGGAAAACCATTATACTGTAGGCTGTGACTTCTCAGTATCTCATACCCCCCTGTAACGGTGGTGTCTTAGGAAAGACACAGAGAAAAACAGAGGCACTAACAGAGCCCAGGCTTCAACACAGAACTGTCTGCTCCCTGTGACTCCATCTACCTGGGTAAAAAATTAGTATTTAATATTTAAACTTCCTGGTTTAAGTGGTCCATCCTGCCTTGTCCACACACAGGCTTCAGTGTTCAAAGACACCCAACGTTTGGTTGGGCATGTGAAAGGGAGGCAAAAGGGAAGATCTCTGTCGGGAGACTCATGTTCTAGCAAGCTTTTGTCACACGGTGACAGAAACTCTGTAGAGCTGGGGAGTTTTCAGGCTGTCTGACACTTGCACGGTGCTGCAGTCGGGTACTGCCACGGGACAACAGCACCATGTTGCTCCAGGAAAAAAAAATAAATATACATA
>NW_010172471.1:0-223 GCF_000695765.1 Mesitornis unicolor
ACTCAGGCCGAGTCAGCCAATCGGAGTCCGAAGCTGGCCGCCGGGGCGGGATTTGCAGTTCACGTGCAGTGACGGTCGCGAGGAGTTAGTCCCGGCCAGGGCGCGCGGAAGCACACGGCCATTCCGAGAAGTGATGGAAGACGGCGGGAATTTCCCGGTCTCCGCGTTGTGTCAGAGGATCGCAGCGGAAACGTTCATTACATTGAACATTTTTTGGAATATC
>NW_010172471.1:361-978 GCF_000695765.1 Mesitornis unicolor
AATAACATATTTTTAGCAAGTAAACCTCAGTATAAATAGCAAATAAACCTCAGAACCTCTGCCTTGCGTAGGGCTGGTTACACCGTGAGCAGCTAAACGGGGGGGAAGCCTGCGGAACTGGCTCCATGAGCAGTCACCTCAGGGTGCCAAACGCGGGACAAACCTGGGGCGATGCCAGGGACGGGGAGGGCGGCGGACAGACCATTTCCCCAACGCTTAACCTGCGCTTCTGTACCTACGTGGCTTAAACCGCAGTAGCTGCTTTAACTTTTATGTTTCCCGTTAATAAATAAAGCGGAAAAAAGAAGGGAACTTTTGGCTGGAGTCTGGACACGCACAGCCCACCATCTGTCAGTAGTGCACCGCAGCCCACTTGTTTATTTTCTGACTCTATTTTCCTTCCTCGCTCGCCACAGCGGGGCACATTTCCTCCTGCCTAGGCCTGCAGCAATCGATATGAGAGGGGCACTGATTTCCGATTCCCTATTCCCGGTCCCAGGCGGGGCGGAGCCGGGGGACTTTTTGCCGTCGTACTCCGCGCAGGCGTCGCTAGGCGCTGCGTCACAACGCTGTGCCGTGTTAGTCTGCGCGCGGCAGGCTGCGGAGAGGACGTGATC
>NW_010172471.1:1379-25128 GCF_000695765.1 Mesitornis unicolor
CGGCTGGGCCCGGCGACTACCGGCCGCTCCTTCATCCTTCTCCCTTCTGCGTTCATAGGTGGCGATGGCGACGGGGCAGGTGCTGTTTCACAGATTCTTCTACTCGAAGTCCTTCGTCAAGCACAGCTTCGAGGTGAGCGCGGCACGGCCTGGCAGGGAAGCGGGGAGGGGGAACGACGATGAGAGGGGAGGAGGAGTGCGCCAGGGCCCGTCCTGGGTGACCGGTGCCTGTGGCCAGCCACCCTTCTGCGTTCATAGGTGGCGATGGCGACGGGGCAGGTGCTGTTTCACAGATTCTTCTACTCGAAGTCCTTCGTCAAGCACAGCTTCGAGGTGAGCGCGGCACGGCCTGGCAGGGAAGCGGGGAGGGGGAACGACGATGAGAGGGGAGGAGGAGTGCGCCAGGGCCCGTCCTGGGTGACCGGTGCCTGTGGCCAGCCACACGCCACACAGGCTGCTCTCTTCGAGCCTTTAGGCCACGGGGTTTGTTGTTTGTTTTTTTTTAAGTTGTGTAATTCTAGAGTTTAAAAGAAATAGCTTTCTCATGGAAACGGGGATTTCTTTCAGATTGTTGCTATGGCCTGCATCAACCTCGCATCCAAAATTGAAGAGGCGCCTCGTCGTATAAGGGACGTGATCAATGTGTTTCATCATCTGCGTCAGTTAAGAGCTAAAAGGTAAGATTAGCTTCGTTATGAGCATAAACATCTGTTGTCACTAATGTACACTGCAGTTTTCAATTCACAGTATTCTTCCAGGCTAAGTTCAACGACCTAAAATTGAGAAGGGAGCGCTCATTGGCTGCTTTGTAGGCAGTGCAGTTCAATGCTGACTTCTTCTACTGTTAACTTTTGATAACTTGGTAGACCCGTTTTCACTATTTACATAGGTATAAGTCATGAGTATTGGTTCTAGTTTTAGGTTCATGGTTGTAGTTTTAGGTCTGTTGCTGATTGAGTTTTGATGTCTTGTAGTTCTTAGGAAGGTAGTCTTAGGTATATGTAGCTAATTAGTGGGTTGCTGTAGATTTTCTAGGCTTTTAACCATGTTCAGTAGTCTTAATGGCTTTCTCTCGTTAGTATATACCTGGCCAAATGTGGTTACAGTGCCTATAGAGCATCAGTTAACAAGTGAAGGCTGAACTGTTCTTAGTGATGATAGTGTTGCCTTTAAGAAAAAAAAATTAGAAAATAACTGAAAAAAAGGTATGGTTTGGCCTACAGTGTCTGCAGCTTTAATGACACCGCTTCAACAAGGAATGTGTAATTGAGTCTTGGAAGAAGCTGAAGGCGTCTTTAATTGTGAGACACTTTGTTTCTCATGGTACTGTGTGCTTGTGTCAGTGAGGTTGGAGTGTAAACTCACCTGAGCTGTGTGCAGGTCTGGACAATTGTCTGCCTGAGTTGTAGCGCTGCTCTCAGTTGTGAGTGCCTAATACCACTTTGTCGTGTGTAAAGCAATGTTTGTGTGTAGAAGAAATTGACTTGAGTGGAAGGAAGGAGGAATGGTTGAAGGGAAGGAGTTTTCTAAGTTGCTGTTAAAAGCAAAATGTCTTTAGATCTGACGTGTAGCAGTATTTATAGTCTGTGAGACTGCAGATGTCAGCTGTGATGAAGTGGCTTTGGTTTTAGTGGCCAGTTGCTTAAAGTGTAAGGTAACCCATAGTTATAAAAGGATTTTGTTTTCACCTAGATTCTTGAAGTCACTCTTTGATTTCTCTGCTCTGTTACACGAGGTTACAGCAGGAGTTTAAACTCAAGTGTTGTGTAACCTTTTCAGAGAAGTGGAGTAGAAATCTCTAGGAAAAACAGCTGTTTCTTGGTGTGCTTGTCTTGGTTAGGCTTCCAGTGCATCTAAAACTTCCACTTTATGGCCTTGTGCTGGTGTTTTCCTAGTTAATTCTAGGTGAAAGAATGATTTGGTGTTACACTTCAGAAGTTAGCTTGGTTTGGTTTGGTATGGTTTGTTTTTTTAAAGCTGTCATCGCTGATTGCCCACAGAGAGTTTGGTGAATTTATGCAGCATGTGAATTTGGTGGTATTGTATATTACCACAGTTATGATGAGGAAGTCTTGTTTGTTGGAATTACTGAAGCTGGTTCAGTGATTCTTAATGTTTTGACCTCGATTCAGACAGTGAAGGTTCATTAACCATATGCAATGCTTTTCTTTGCAATGAGAATATAAAATAGCTGTTTCTTTGTGCAGTGCAAAGAATCAGAGGAACTGAACTTAACCTGTGAACTTAAATCTTTCCAGCTAGCCTGTTCCAAGTCAGAATGTCACTGTTGCATGTTACATGCTGTCTAAAATGCATCATGTCAAAGGAAATCACGCACTCCTACCCGTTATTTTCTGCAGAAATGGATGTTGCTGCTCTGAGATTCTCAGTGAATCTGCATGAAACTAACTTTAAAAATGCTGAAGTCTGACATTCAGGCTTACCTTTTCTATCTTTTTTAAACAAGCGGGATGTAAACTTTTTCTGTACTTTTACAAGATTACAGTTACATAATCTGTATATGTTATTAACTTCAACTCTTTTTTCCCTTGCAACCGACTATACAGCGACCAGCTACATTTACCAAAGCCTGGGTGATGTGGAGTGGTACATAAAGATGAAGCTGTCGTCATGGCAACAGTGAATGAAGTATCGAAAATCCCCAAGGACAAGCCAGTGCTCTGAGAATAGGTCACTGGAACCGGGGGACTATCAGGTTGGCCGCTGGTGAACCATTTGGAAGAACTCCTGTATCTTGTTATAAGCTTTTTTCTTTGCTGTCCAGGTTTTTAGTATATTAGCTTAACCTTTTTTTTTATTTTTTATCTGAAGCTAACACTTAGGCCGTAGTTAGTTTCTCACACACAACCCAGAACTGAAACAATCGTTTAGGCTGTACTTTCTTTTTGCCTCTAGTCGAGTATTTCTGTTATCTGAAGCTCTTAACCTGCATATGAAGTTTGAGTAGTTTGAGTGGGTTGGCTTGCTTGCTTTCTTTAACAGTTTTGGGTTCTTAGTTCCACTTCTGGTTCTGTATAATTGCAGCTTGAATTCGTAGTAAAACATGCCTTCACAAGGGTACGGGAGTCTTGAATTTGTAAAGCTGTTTATATAAATCGCTGTGTAAGTAGTCCCTCATATGTACCTGTTTGCAGAACTGGGAATTGAATTGGAATTTTCTTTTGTAAGACCTGTAGTCAACCGAGTTACTGCTAGGGGGGATTTCTAATACTGAGAAGTAAGAAAAAGTTAAAGTGTGTTTTGGACAAGCATATTTTTCTTTTGGATCTTTCACGAGCATATGTCATGTAGTAATGCATGTAAAAATGTTTGTGTGCATGGAGAAAAGCTCGTATTATGAAAATACTGCTTTTTAAAAAATTGTGTGCCAAAAATCTGTGTTTGAGCAAAGTGCAATTGTTGTTTAACATGTAGAATGTAGCTTGAAGTTGATTTTATTTATCTTAAATGTGCCTGAAAGCTGCAGAAAGTCTTAATGTGACTCCTGTCCTTATGTAATTGCACAAATGTGGGTTTGAGATGCTCAGGTTCCTCACTGCTGCAGCAAACAGGTTCATGCAGTCGTGTTGGAAGTGGCCTGCATTAATGATACACACTGCTTAGCGTCCTTCAAACTTCTGTAAATCTGCAGTGCTTGTATTTACAGTGTGGGAGACAAATACAGAACTCGCATTCTTCTCTTGTATTGACTGGCATAAGAGAGATCTGGTCTTTGTAATGAGATGGGGATGTTATGCTGTACTTGTCAGAAGTACTCCTTGCAATGTGAACGAAGCTACACGCAGGGCACTCTTCCTCCAAAGCATTAAACATTCCAAAGACATCAGATTTTAATACTGCATCAAATGAAGCTGTAGCTGTGTCAAGAATCTAGGTTTTGTTTGTCAGAGGGATTTTAAAAAAGGATATTTGTAATTTTTTTATTGTTCTAAACATGTTACAGTGTGTAATAATCTTCTGGGTTGTTATGCAATCTCTAAATCCAAATGAAGTTTTGCGACTTAAGTGTTGGATTAAGTTACTTAGAATGGGCACTGTGTGCTCTCTGTTCTTAAGTCTAAAGTCTTGCCTGGGGCTCTAGTGCTGAGCTGTAAGAACAGATCCAAAATAAGAATTTGTAATACTGCTTGGCTATGTAGGGCTTTAAGCTTATGTTTTATATGTAAGCTTATACATTATTTTTCTCTAGTGTGTGTTATGTGGACCTAAAACGATTACTTCTTGGACTGAGGACTACATGCAGCAACTGCAGTAGCAGAGTTCCTGTTTTTTCTTAGTAGGAAAGTTAAGTTTTCCAAAGGGAAAAAAGGAAGTTTCCAACTTCTAAATAGTTATGCATACCAACGCTTCAGGGTTTATGACAGAGTACAAAATTGATAAATCTTAGTACAACGGTGAACCTGACTTTTGCCAGTAATAAGATGCAGTGAAGTCTTGTGCTCATTTTTATTTTTCTGTAAGTGGATAAAAGACTGCATTTTTCTTTCTGGAAATACTGTCTGCATAAACTGATGTTTTCAATGGCTTCCTTAGATCTGTAGATCTCTAGAATTTTTGTCTTGTGACCGAAGTAACGTGGAACAACAGAGTAAAGCACATTTCCGAGTGTCGTGGATTTAAGTTTCCTGTCAATCACTCTGCTGTTGAACATGTGCAACCCAAGTATGAACTCTTTGTGCTGATCTTATGGCCCTGTAGAAGGGCAGTGAAAACTTAAAATGCAGCACAGCTCACAGTCTTTCCTGTTGCACTTCAAGCTACCTTACTATGTTTTCATAATACTGACTTTCTTGGATAGTTTTCTGAGAAAGCAAAGACACGTGGAAGGTAGTAATCCTGGCAGATTGTTGGGTGATCCCATGCAGTCATGTTGTCCTGCTGTTGATTTTTCTGTTTTTTAGACTGGAAGTCATAGCTGCCCCAACCAGTTCACCTCTGATGATGTGTTCTCCTAACGAGATAAGCTGAGCCTGGACACCTAAACTTGCTCTGAATGATGTCTTGCAGATCCTGTTAATGCCACTGATCTCTAGATAAGATTGTGTAAAGCAGCATTGGAGGAAATGTTATTAGAAAACACAGTAGAAGTAGCTGAAATAAATTTAAAGTCAATCAGTTTCACCAATTTGAAGAATTTCAGCTTGGCTCTCCAAGTCTCACGCTCCAGAGTTTTGTGTTCAGACAGCCTTTGTAGTGCTGGAGTGTTTGGATAAAGTTACAGCTCTCCACTGAAGTAGTTACCTTAAAAAAGCTTTAGAAGTTTTTCAGTTAACTTACGGAAAAAAAAACAAACCCTAAACCCAAAACCAACCAACTAAACAACATATTCTGGCTGACTGACTAGCTGAAATCACAGACTTTATTATAGACTCGCCCTGCTGAGTGAGAGAAATTCTTTAAGTAGTTACTTTTATTTAACATGGCATTTTTTTAGGAACCAGAAGCTTTAAGGCTCGCACTTGAATTGTGGGTGCTTCCTGACACTAAGAACTGCAGTTCATTTCAGACCTCCCGGGAGCTGCTTTTCAGCCCCTTGGGAAGATGAGGGGAAAAGCACGATGCTTTTCTTAGAGAAGTGGATGGCTGTTTGTATCCTTTGCCTAGTGGTAATTAGCATCCTTCCTGGTGACTGGACAAGTCTTAGCATAAATTGTAGAGGATTGAAGTTGGGAAGCCCTTCAGGTAGCTGTGTAATTAAACTGACCCTTTCTACCTAGGTTTTTCAGTGTCTTTTCTGCTCTGTGACCTATCAGGGAAGTGATCCACTTGTGGAAGTTGCATGAAATCCTAAAAGACAAGTTAGTTGTGAAAATTTTGTCTGATAAAACAGAAGCTGTACTTTGAAGCCACTTTGCGTTACTTTTTTTTCTTTTGAAGGTAATGTAAAATAAATTTGTCACTGGTTCTTGGGGTCTGCTAGGTTTATCATGTAAACAGACTGTGGTTTATTAGAGTGTAACTAGTTAAAAAAAGCCATTCTTCTGCATTGGAAAACACATGGAATATACGAGGCATATTACAAACAGGGAAAAAGCCAGTCTCATTAAGAGGAAGTGGATTAAAATACATGATGTGAAATGTTGAAAGGTCAAGTCTAAGCACAAACAAATTACAAAATGGAGCGTGATGCCTGTGCATAAAGCATATGGCAAGTTATTTTAGTTTAAAAAATGCTTTGGAGAGTTCACGTGTTGGATATGGAAGGAATTAGGATGTGATAGTACTAGACTTAGGAATCTTTCTTTGTGCAATGAGCTGCTGTTTTGCAAAAGCACGTAGCAGAAGTGACATATATCCACTGCTCAGCAGTTGCAGGGTTCAGGATCACAGGCAGATCTGTCACTGTTTCAGACGTTAAATTCTTTGCTCTAGGAGGCTTTCTGTGTATCACAGTACCAGGACTGTTTTGCTCTCTGAAGATTTTGAATAATTTTGTCTTCCAGTGCATAGGAAACCAGCTTATAAAACTCAAGCTTGCTACTTCAGTATCAGTTAAAAAAAACCCTGGTTTAGCTTGCTTTTGTTTGAAGTCCTACTACCGAAGGTGGTTGTATCACACGCCTTTCCTCACCTCTATCATGAAGTGTAAAGGTAGAGATCTTCATTGTAAAGTTGACTCTCATCCAACAGCTGGACCAGCTTAGTTTGCATACACAGTAGCAAAACATTTTATTTTTATTTTTTTTTTTCATCTTAGCCATCTAATCTGTAGCTAGACAAAACCAGGACCTAAACTAGTTTAGGGAAACTTGGACAGCACAAGATTAATGCTTAAACTTGCTTGCAGGAGTTAAAAACCGGTTTCTGTTGCCATTAGTTGGTTGGAAGGGAAAACAGAGTTGCCGTTCTTTTTGGATATGCAAAATACTTTTGATTTTATTTCTTGCAAACTATAGGACTCCAAGCGCCCTGATACTTGATCAGAACTACATAAACACCAAAAATCAAGTAATCAAAGCAGAAAGGAGGGTGCTGAAGGAGTTGGGATTTTGTGTTCATGTCAAGCATCCACATAAGGTGAGTTATGAAAAATAATAAAACTGTAAATATTCTACTTTGATGGCATCATTGTGAACTGTGGTACAAGAAACACAGGTGTAAAAATGACCTGATTTCTTCTCTTTATTCCTTAGTAGTTACGAGGAATGCATTTGCCAAAGTGCTTGGGCAAATAGTCATATTGATTTTGGTAAAAATTGCTTCCTTGGGGAAATGTTAAAAGCGACTGGTTTTGAAAATGGTAGGAAAGTAGTAAAGAGTTGTCTGCAGATGATTGGATGATGTGAGCTTGCAGTGTATGCTTCGAAAAAAGGAGAGACCATTGTTTTGGAATACTGTTTGATTATTTATAGTTACTTCCTTACTGTTGCTTTGTATGCTAAAACTGAGTCTTTTCCCTTTATTCCTCAGATCATTGTTATGTATTTGCAAGTCTTAGAATGTGAACGTAATCAAACGCTGGTACAGACAGCCTGGTAAGTTGTTGTTTTCCATTCTTTTCCTAGCCAGGAAAATAGTAGCAGAAATAACAAGCCTGGCAATCCGTATGCAAAGCAGTGAGATGTAAGTTATTACACAAATACATGCTTTGAAAGTATTTGAGTGCTTGTTTCTGCTTACTATTTTCATGGCTTGATTCCAGCATGGTAAAGGAGAACTCAATTTAACTTTGTTCTTTTTTCTACTCTTTAATTAAAGGGTAGTCCATGATGGTAAGTCATAGAGCTCTACCCTCTGCACCTCAGCCCATGACCTGGGGATGGCCGGTTTGGCTGCCCTTCTCTCCAGCCAACCCAGTGCAAGCTCTCATCCGAGATTCACTGAAGTGGTCCATATCCATCGGGCAGCATCTCCTAGTTCTGTCTGGGTGTCAAAGGATTTGTATATGTGCTTTTAGAAGTAACTTAAAAATGTTTTGAAAATGTATTTATTGCCTAGCTACTGTGTACTGTAGTGTATTTAAAGGACATGTGGGGTAGACTTTCTGCCAACATTTATTCACTTGATTTTAGCATTTGGCTAAACTTGAGTTTAAAAAAAAATAAAATGACAGTGCATGCGGCATGTTCACTTAGAAACCATATTGGGTATGGTTTTCTATTATATTTACTGCTGTTTGTTTCTTTCCTGTAGCTCAGTAACTTAGAAATCGATGGAGGTCTCTGCTGTTTAAATGTCTTTCTTGGCACGTAGAGAGCAGTAGCTTAGGGAAGTGGGAGACCCGTTACTAACTTGCAGGTCTTTTTCCAACACTTTGTGAGCAAATTGGATGCTTCTGCACACACAGGATTTAAATGCAATGTTTTGTTAACTTTATAGGTTGCATCTAGCCTCTGGAAATGGTAGGTTAAACATATACCATGCTTTCATGCTTGCATTTGAATTTTAAGCATATTGATTGTTAAACACAAGAACATTGGTGTTTCAAGCTGGACAGTATTTAAAAGTACTTGTTGGATTAACTCAATGGACACTTCACAGTATAAACTTAACATGCCTACCTGGGAAGTAGCCTTTACGCACTCTTGGGGTTTCAAAACAATGGCAACCGTGCAAGGTTTGTTACAGAAGTAACAAATGTAAATATCAAATACAATAATTCGAAAGAAAGCAAGTGTTTAATATACTAACAGAAAAAATAATAAAGTCAATTGAGTCTCCAGTATTGTTATCCTCTAAATTAAAAGATGTAAACTGGAGAGTCAACCTTTCATAATTTTTTGTTGTTTTAGGAATTACATGAATGACAGCCTTCGAACAAACGTGTTTGTTCGCTTTCAGCCAGAGACGATAGCGTGTGCTTGCATTTATCTTGCTGCTAGAGCTCTGCAGGTGAGCATTCCTCTGTCTTTAGCGTTGCCTTTTATTACTAGTAATTTGGTTTCAAGAAAATTAATGAAAGTATTTAAAACAAAAGCCTGGTCTGTAATCTGTGGTGTTAAGCTTTTGGTTGTTTTTATTTTCAGATTCCACTGCCTACCCGTCCTCACTGGTTCTCGCTCTTTGGCACCACAGAAGAGGAGATTCAGGAGATCTGCTTAACAACTCTTAAGATCTATACTAGAAAGAAGGTAATTTGGAGATGCTTGGTTTTCCTTTTGAGCGTTCAGGTCAGCTTTGAGCTGTCTCATGGTTGTGTAAGTGTGTTTGGGAATGCCTGCATACAAGTCTGCTCATTGGAAAGGCTCCATGGCTTGGCTGCTCCTCTAAGGTGAGGAGTGTGAGAACAAATTAGGGAGGTTAGTCACGTAACTGGACAGATGTTTAAAAGATAACTGAGTATTTTTCAGAAATTAGATCAAAATATGAATTGCATTAGTTCAGCTTACCACTGTGTCACTTTAACAGCCCAACTATGAATTCCTGGATAAGGAAGTAGAAAAGAGGAAAATGGCACTACAGGAAGCTAAACTGAAGGCAAAAGGCTTAAATCCGGATGGAACTCCAGCCCTCTCAACACTGGGTGGCTTTTCTCCTGCATCCAAACCATGTAAGTTGCTCTTCTGAACAGAAACTTGCATAAATACTATTTGATAAATCTACTAAATCTGTGTCCCAAGGTGTTAAAGTAGGTTTGCTTCTTGAGCTGTTTGACAGTTGAGGCTTTCTTACAGAACTAAGCAGCAAGACAAATCTTTCCTTTTTAAAACACAAATTTTGAAAGCAGCTTCACTACCTTGAAACAGCAGATTAGAGGGAAATGGGATGCTTTACTCCATACCCCCACAGATAGGAGTGATATATTAATATGCACCAGTAAGATAATTATGTAATGAAAACATCTAGACCCAGGAGTTTGCTGTACAATACTGTGCTGTGAAGAGCGGCTCTGGATTTAATGTGTTGGAGGGGTGTTGCAGCAGTAGCCTTCATGGTTCCTGTTGCAGCAGGTTTCTCTGAAATACCAGGGATCTCAGCTTTCTCTGCCTTTTTTTAATGTACTTGTCAGCTGTTGAAGTGCAGTGAAGGAATACAGCTTGTGGTCAGGAAATGGAGAAGGGAAGGTCAAGAGCTGTCTTGGCATTGAAGTGAATGAATGGTTGTAATGCAGATCTTGAACCGCCCAATAAATCTGAGCTCTAATGGTACAAAGAACAGACAGCTTTGTCTTGGTGCATTTACCTCTTAATTCTGCTCTTCATCTGTAAACTACCAACAAAACTTAAAGGTTATCATGAGCACTGCTTCAGCTGTGCTAGGTAAAGTAGAAGGCACGGGCCCTTGTTTCTTATATGGCCTTTTCAGGAGCTTAAGAAAGCAGTATTTATAGCAGTAATTTTTCCTTAAGAACATCACGTCTGGGTTTCCAGAGGTCTTTGAGCTGGCAAGTGCCAATTTCACTAAACCGTGAAAGCTTTTTGTTATTTCAGTGAAGCAGGAGCCTAGGTTTAGAGGTGTTTGAGTGAAAGCAGGACCTGCAGTGGGGCTTTGGAGACTTCTTAGGAGCTGACAAATGGGGAAAGCTTTTGACAGAGTTCTTTCTATGTTTTTACATTAAAACTGAACTCTGTTGAGTGAGGAAGGTGTGGTCATAAAGCAGCACCTCTGCCTTACTGTTGGCAGGCCAGGTAGAAATGCATCCTTCTTGCACATCCTTGCACAGCAGCCCTGCCCTAAAAAGGTGAATCCATCTCTGGGCTATATCAGTAGATACATAAATATAGTAGGTATATCAGACTTTAGTTAGATTGACTTGTAGGCAAATTTTTTTGTTATTCATTATATTTGTACCACTAATATAAAAATGCATTTGATGATTTTGCTGTTCAGTTAATTCTTTCTATAGTATTGGAAGTTATTTGTCAAGGTAACAATTTATCAATTTGTGGGCCATAAGGGCAGCTTTTATTCTGTAGCACTTGGGCCCTGGGGAATGAAATCTCAGATGAGCCTGGCTGCTTGGCATGAAGGTCACGGTGTTCTTCTCTGCGCTCCTGCTGGCACTTGGCTTAAAGCTGCTGTGCATCACTCCACTGCTCTGTTCTAGGAGTGAGCTATAAATGGAAAGATGCAGTGAAATAGAAGCTACTGAGTTCATATTGACTTTCTGTGCAAATACTGGTAAAGGTGTATAAAGGGTGCAGTATGTTGATTACAAAAGTCTTTGAATAAAATACCTCATTTTGAATTGAAATTTAATTTTTAGGTTCCCCGAGAGAAGTGAAAACTGAAGAGAAGAGTCCAGTATCACTGAATACCAAAACTGTTAAAAAAGAGCCAGAAGACAGGCAGCAAGCTTTAAAGAGCCCTTACAATGGGTAGGTAAAAATCTCTTCTTGATGAAGAGAAGACTTTGGTAAAAACGAACCCTAACCCTAACTTTGGTAAAAACGATTTCTTCAACTGAAGTACAGTGAGCTACTTTTGAGCTATTTCATGGAGGTAACAAATACCTCAGAAGTGTGACCCTATTTTTTTCCCCCCTGAAGCATGAGAAAAGAAAGCAAGAGGAGTCGAAGCAGCAGAAGTGTGAGTCGATCTAGATCAAGATCAAAGTCGAGGTCTCGATCCCACACTCCTAGACGGCAGTAAGTACTGGATTGGTGATTGGTTGGTGGGAGGTTGTGGGGAAGGGGCGGAGGTTTTTTGGGGATTGGTTTTTTCCATCGTAATTGGCTCTAGGATATTTCAAGTAGTTTGTAGGTGCTGTACAGGCAGCTTCCTTTGTAGCTTTCTGCCAAATGCACAGGAGGACGCATCTCCTGTCTGCTGCATGACGTGCTGCTGGGCTCTGCAGTAGTCTGGGGAAGAGGGGGAGCTGTGTGGAATGATGCAGTGGTAGCTGCTAGCATTAGATAAATATTTTTTTAAAGAATTCTCAGACTGACATCTAAGTTGGAAACTGCCAACTTGATCAGTGAAGTCTTCCCCTAAGTGTTGCTGACTGTCAGATCATTGAAGGAAAAAAAAAAAGCAGTAACCAGTTTGCAGTCTGGCATTGAGGGGAAGATTCTCGACAAAGTCAAACAGTGATGGGAGGCACTGCATTCTGGGTTTGGTTTGGGTGGTTTGTTTTCAAAGGAACTCAACTCAAAAACATGTTCTGGGATGACCACTATTAATCAGTAATCCCTGTGTGAGAACTAGTCTCTGACTTTTTCCAGTAACTTGGATACCCCTAAGCATTGATTTATTTTCTCACTTTTCTTCCGCACGGAAGCCATGTTTTAACTTGTCACACTTTTCTGTGAGCTACAATAACAGACGCAGCCTGTCCGGAACGTACAGCTCACGGTCAAGGAGCCGCTCTCGCAGCCACAGCGGCAGCCCTCGCCGACACCACAACCATGGCTCACCACACCTGAAGGCCAAGCACGGCCGGGAGGAGCTGAAGAGCGTGAACAGGCACGGCCACAAGAGGAAAAGATCCCGTTCCCGTTCGCAGAGCAAATCCAGGGAGCACTCGGATGCTGCCAAGAAGCACCGGCATGAGCGAGGACACCACAGGGACAGGCGTGAGAGGTCCCGCTCCTTCGAGAGGTCTCACAAGGGCAAACACCATGGCAGCAGCCGCTCAGGACATAGCAGGCACCGCCGCTAGGGTTTGCCCCCGTGCCATGTTCTAGTTGAACCTGTATATAGTTCGATAAACTGATTAATTTAAAACTTGATGCCTAATTTTTTAAAACATAGGAATTTTTTCTTTTGAGAAAGGAGCTGTTACCAACTTTTGCACATCAATACCGTAGCAGTATCGAGCTGATGGAAAACAATGGTCAGGTTAAGTTATATGTATTAGAGCTGTGTATTGTTTATTGATATGAGAACTGGAGAATGGATTTCTGTAAAAAGGCAAAATGTACCTTATTTTTATACAAGTCAATTCCAGACACTTATATTTAAGTATAGTTATTTGTTTAAACTATGGTGGATACTTTCTTACACTGGTTTTAGTCTGCATGTGTTAAAAGATTTTTACAAGAAATAAAATACAAAGGTTTGTTTTATTTACTTCCTGTTGAAGTTCATATGTATTGAAACTAAACTTAATTTTCTTAAAGACCATCACTTTGACCGTTGCGGATTAATGGCGTGTTTGGGATATTGATGCGCTTCTGTTGCGTGGAAGGCTGTGGGTGGAGGTGCAGGTAAAGGGGAGATGAAATGGGGGCGGGGGAATTTGATTCTTTCAGGTGCTGCTCAGGTGCCTTGTCCTTTCAAGCTGCGGATTTGAACCTGGGGTCCCTTGGGATGTGAAGGCTGCTAATGCAGCGTGATGAGATCTTTGCTCTCCTGAGGTGCTGCTCACAATTCAGCTGAAGACCTCAAAAATGAAAAGAAAAGATGTGGTTGAGCAAAGGCTTCGCTGGAACTGGTGTGTTTTCATAAGCTGGTACCCGGCATCCTGCCGTCCTGATCAGCATCTGTTCTCTAGAAACAAAATGTGTGTTGCTCTGAAAAGAGGGAAAAGGTAAGTGTCTTCCTCTGCTTCTTGGTGACCTGTGTGGTGGTTGATGTTTTTTAATCTGTAGTAACTGCATTTCATGTGCTTGTTGCTTTCAGGAAAAATTATTTGTTGCTATGGAAATTAAGGTGGTTTTTTTCCCAGATGAAAGTTTAGATAGTCCAGGGAAGTGACAGAAGCCCAGGTTTGCAGGAGCACAACTGGCCCAAGTTCCATTGTGCATTGAAGCAAACCACGGTGAGGGCTCAGCCTCTGATCATCACCTATTGCCCTTCTGTGCCTCCAGAGCCCCTTGCTCCAGAGCTGAGAGCGCAGTCGGCTTCCACACAAGGCCGGAGCCTCTGGTGATGCTGCACACCCACACCATCTGTGGCAGCTGGCTTGTGCAGTCAGCTTGCTGTCAGCCAGCAACAAGTTGGGTGTTTGATCCTCCTTGTGAGGAAACACAGGTGTCTTCAGCCAGCTGTGTGGGTGGTGGCCTCAACCATGCCATGTCCTTGCCATTGATAGGCCATAAAATAAATGGGTTTGGTTACAGAAACAAAAGCAGTGGGTCCTTCTGGAAGCCCAAGTAGGCCAAGTCAGTTCTGTACAGAACAGATGTGATCTGAGAGTCCCCTCAGAGGTGGTGATGGTCCCTGGAGAGCAGGGGGAGCACCCTGGGTAGCAGCTGAGGAGCTGGGTGATGTGCCAGGAGGTGCTGTGACCAGCTGAGGACCTGGTGGCATCCCAGGAGCAGGTTGGTATCTGCTGAGCCACACGCCAGTGCTTGGTCCAGTGCAGCAGCCATCTCTAGCGGGAATTGTCAGCCAAAGCCTGTTTTTAGGGAGGTGCTGTATTATTTTTACAACAAGAGCTCGTATGTCTCTCCCAAGACTTTGAGGTGTCATATAAGGACACATAAAGATGTGTTCATTAAACACTAAATACAAAAAAGTTAATCATTTGAGAGCATTGTTTGACCTTTAAGCATCCATATTGTCTTCCAGGAGTCACCTGAGACTACGCTGACAGAACTCAGCAGGTGAGAAGTATTCTTCTTTCATGCTTATTTTTAATTTCTTCAATGTGCCCGAGTCACTTAGGAAACCTCTTATCAGCTGTAACTGATCTCTGGAGGATGTGGTGGCTTGGCTGACCTGGTGCTGACATCTGACCATGCCCAAGGCAGGGGTGCCTCTGCCTTCGCTGTAGCCACACTGAGTGGTGGAAGAAGCAGACAGAAGTGTTTGAGAAACGAGCAGGATTTATAAACGTATTTGAGAAATGAGGTATTTTGAGTGCCTTGCACAGATCTGGCTGAATCCTGTGGCCATCACAGCAGGCAGGGAGGTTGCTGGGAAATAGGGAGTACTCCTGTAACTCAAACTGTTGTGGCTGTGCTTAGCTTTCAGCTTTGTTACAGACGTCAGAAGGATGGATGTGGACCCAAAGCTTTGGATGGGCTCGGGAAGGAGAAAAATTGTGAACCACCTGAAAATATTCTTGATGGAAATTGGGCCAACAAGTGGCTGTAGCCACCTCCAAACCCCCCAGGTCAGTGGCAGCGGGTGCAGCAGAGCATGCCTTGAGTGCTGCTGTTAAGAAGCAGCAAGAAGGGTCCCTTTTCCAGGAAAATTTCCTGGCAGGAACCATAACCAGGGAAAATGTTTTTGAAATCCATATTTTTACACCAGCCCCACGTTGTTCACCCCCCTCCTTGTTCTTCTCGCCCTCTGAAGCACAGGCTCATTGCTTGCAGGCTCTTTGGGGCAGGGACCCAATGCGCTGTGTCCACCCTGTGCTCCCCTGGCTGCGGTGGGGCTCAGGTGCTGGCCATTACCCACCACTTCGGAAAAACCACTTCTGTAATGGTAACAGGTTTCCATTCTCACTGACCTGAAAAAATACGTCCTTGTATTCCAATGGAATGGGAAAAAAAAAATTTTAAAATTGCCATTTTTTGTCCTAGGAAAGCAAATCTTTCTTTGCAGGTTTGCTGGAGGGCACTGGGGGTTCATGAGCACCTCTGCAGCCCCCCGAAGCAGCCCCGTGCACCCAGCTGGGCCCCAACCTGCAGCTCTGGCTGCATTTCTGGGTTTGCTCTGTAGGTGGAAGCATTGCAGAGCGGATACGAGCGGATACACGCGTGCATGGGTGCTGCTGAATGCACCCAAAAGGAGCAGGAGAAAAGGGGTGGCTGGAGTGGCTGAGCCCTGGGGGTGGCAGAGGCAGATCCATTGGGATCACTATGAGCCCCTTTCTCTGAAGGGTGGGCGTCAACTGCCAGCTGTGTGGGATAACCCTACTATAGGCCAGGGTAAAATCAGGGTAAAAGCAGCTGAGGGCAGCTCTGCGACGGCTTGGGTGGACCTAAAGGGGGGAGATTTACCCCAGGAAGACCAATTGCACCCACAGTCACTCAGTGAAAATGGGGTGTACGTGCTGCAGGCTCAGGATGTGAGAAAACCTCCACCTGCTTCATTAGCTAATGAACATCGATTTAATTGCGCTGGTGAGCATCTCTCAGATAAATAGGGATTTAAAGTGGATTGAAGCAGGAGGTGTTGGATTTGAGCTGTGCTGGTTTAAAAGCCCTCCCTCCTGCCTGGTTTTCCCACTGTGCTCCTGACACCCCAGGTGCTCTTATTTTGGGGTACCTTTTTGGGAAGTCCTGGAAAAGGTCATTTCAGCCACCCTTCAAAGAGCAGAGCGGTCTGTGTGTGGCTGTGCTTACCGTGCTCCTCCTGTTCAACACTAATCAGTTAATTATCATTGTTGTCGTTTGTAATCGCACCACAAACATCGCTGCTTCATTTGGCATCCTCCAAAATCACATCGTGAGCAGTGATCCCCGGGGCTGACAGAGTGGCTGCAGTCAGAATTAGTTACTGTACAAACACAGGGACAGCGATACAATGAGGGGCTGTGGGTGAGACTCAATATATGGGAACCAAATTTCAGAGGAAAAGGGTGACTGTTTAAACTGAGGTGGGTCCCAGCATTGTGCTCAGCTCTCCTGTGCTGTGGGTACAGCTGGGGTTATAGCTCCATGGCTTATGGACACAATTTCTGCTCACCTTGGCCAAAATTTTGCCCCCTGGATGCCCAGGTGAGATTGGGAGTGCAGAGGAGGGATAAGGGCCTGAGCTAATGGCAATGGGGCATGGAGAGCGATGGCAGAGCACACGGAGTGAGTTCCTTTGCTGAGTGCTTGTGAAAGCAAAGTACATCTGCAGGAGAGCGGGGGCAATGACGTTGGGTAGGAAAAATAAAAATCATATCTAACTGCATTTTGAGTCTTTTCCCCCAAAGCTGAAATTGTTCGGTAAGTGCTGTGGCTCGGAGGGAGCTGAAAAGCCCAAGTGTGTTCGTATGGAAGGAGGAGAGGGCGTGGAGATGCCAACCTGTGCATCCTCAAATGGCTCCGTAAGCGAGTGTTGATCACAGGAATTATATTTATTTTGTATTTATTTATTTGTCCACCAACTATTGCACAGCTGCTGTGTAAATATCATAAGGGCTGGACCAGGGCAGAGCCATTGGACTGGTGCTGCTGTTCCCTTCTGAGAGCTGCAATATCCAAGTGAAAAACAAACCTGTAAAGAAGAATTAAGTTCTCCTGTCTCCTGGGCACTTTTGTGGTTTTACAAATCCCGTTGCTAAAGGGTTTCTCAGCTGAGGCAGACATCTGTGTCCAAACAAGAGAATGGATCCAGGGAGGGCCTGGTCAGTCCAGGAGCACATCCCTGTGCTGGTGAGGAGCCAAGGGAGAGAATCAATAGCAAAAATCATCCTAAACCAAGGGAATCCACTTCAGGGCTTGCACAGATTCAGATACATCTGTTCAATGAAGCAGTGCAGCTTTCTGAAATAGAATAATCAAATCGTTGGGGTTGGAAGAGATCAGATCATCCAGTCCAATGTCAACCCAACCCCACCATGGCCACTAAACCACATCCCCAAGTGCCACATCTACATGTTTTTGAACCCCTCCAGGGATGGCGACTCCACTACTGCCCTGGGCAGCCCCTTCCAGTGTTTGACCACTCTTTCAGTGAAAAAATTTTCCCTCATATCCAATCTAACCCTCCCCGGCACAACTTGAGGCCAAATCCCTATGTGATGCAGGCGCCTCAGGTTTGTACTGATTTAACCAGGAATTGGGTACCCAAATGCTCTTCAGAGTGAGTCTCGGGTCCCATTTTAAAGTGATTTAGAGGCTGAGAAGCACAATATCTCTGAAAAATAAAACCCCAAACTCTTAAGCATCTTGCTCCAATTGGTGATGTTTCAAAATTTACTCCCTCCACTGAGAAGGCAGTGGGTCTGATGCCCCCCATGAGGAGCAAACCAAGGTGGGGAGAGGACCAGAGCCCCACAGGTGCCCTTTTCCAGAGGATAAACCCACGCTCTGGGGGCAAGGAGCATCTTCTGCTTTCCCTTCTCACATCCCTGGGCAAGCCCAGCCCCACACGCACTCAGTATTTCATATTTTCATCTGCAAGTTTATAACCGAGCAGGACACCAAGGGATTACAGCACGGTGGTTTGGTGTCAGGGAAGCTGCCAGCAGCAAACAGAGATGTTATCTCCAAGACATGGGTCTTGTTTGAGGGCAACTCTGGCTGTGTTCATTGACACAGTATGGCTCGAGACTGGTTTTGTATTTGATGAAAACTCCCGGGTTCCCCTGGCAATGGTGAAGCCACTGATGGACACCAGAGCTGAACCAGGGCTGACCCCGAGTCCTCGCCAACCGCGGGCATAGGCAATGCTGGCAATGAGGATTTTCCAGCCTTTATATTGAAGGTTTTCATCTAAAACCAGGTTGCGGGCCTCAAGCACCTCCTGAGCTCAACAATTTTGGGGTCCATCAGGATGATGTGAGGGGGTGGAAAAGCCCTAGCACGCCCCCAACCCTGCCTCCTCTCATTAAACTCACTTTTGTCCAGCCCTCAGTCTGAAAAATTCACAGATAATTGATGAAAATTGCAGCAAATGAGATCCCTGCGCACGATGTCCCAGAGGCCGCCTGGTCCTGGCAGTGACAGATGAGTGAAGAAATCACTGGGTGTCCTCACCAGGACAAAGCTTCTCGGCCTGGAAATCCTGCACCGTTCCAGGATGGAAGAGGATGGAGATGAATGGTGACAGCGCAGGCAGAGCGGGACCAGGTGGGTGGGTCAGCCCTGCTTCTACCAAAAGAGTTAAAAAAATGTAGAATGAAGGAGTAGTAAGGACACCCAGCAAGGATACCATGCTGCCTATCACAGGAGAATTGGGTGAAAAGGAAAATTATTTCATTATAATTATATTTAATCACACATAACATAGCATAGCATAACATAACTTATATAACATAACATATAACATATATAACAACATCATAACATAACATCATAGCATTAGATATTCATACTGAATATATCATTATATGATATTATTAATATATCAATATGTTATATATTATAGCTATTATTTTATATAAGATTATATTATGCAATATATAATATGTAGTGTATATGATTATATTGTGTTATTGTATAATATGATAGTATAATATCCTGAAACTTTTATGTATAAATATGCTAAGAACAGTGCCCATATTCATGCGAGCTTGGATGGAATAAATGATGCCCCTCGCAGCCGACGTCGAATAAAGAACCTGCTTCTTAATGCTACGTTGGTGTTTATTCCCTATTTCGGTCACAGTAGCAGTAAGGCTGTTGTAACAAGTTAATAAGAAATAAGGTAGTAATGAGAGTGTCATATTTAATTAGATATGCATGAGTATGACAGATAAAAAGCTATTCCCAGCCCTGGAAGCAGCCATTGCAGAGCTGAACTGAAGCACAGCAGTACACAGGAGCTGCCGTGGCTCTTTGCTGTTCTTACTGATAAAACAGAGACTTGGGTTCCAATATCTCCAATCTGGCACTTTTCACAAGAATGAACAAAACAGACTGGGCACAAAGGACGTGGCGTATTGAAAAGAGTTTATTGTATAATGCATTTTATGCCGTCGGTGTTGTGGTTGATAAGGGAGTTACTTGCTGAGTTAATGCGCTGTGCACCTATCCTGGATTACTGCTAAGTCCATTTGATCTGCTATATTCCCCTTATCAGATAATTCCCCACTGAATCGAGTATATTTGCTGTCAAATCCTAGCTTTAAGGTAATGAATCAAAGTTGATTACAGTTAAATGTATCCTGATTACATCAAATGGTTTGATGGGCGGTGTAATTTTTTGATAGCTGTATTATTTATAAGGTAAAGGGGACTCACTTTCCCCAGGCAACACAAAGCTGAGCTGCATGAGGTGATTTGCTCTCAGCTACTCTGGGCATCGCTACCACATTTACATTTTCTGTGCTACTCTGCTTAATGCTGCAGGAACCAAACCCATTTCTGAGAAAAGGCGTGTGGAAACAGGAGTTACTCTAGAACTACATTGCTGAAGCTTGTGTGCACAAATTTGGATAAAGAACCAACGTTACACTTCCTGATGCTTCATCAAATTTGCAGCCCTGGTCCAAGCAGTCTTAGCATAGGAAAGTTTGAAACACAGGTGTCTCTGTGACAGGTAGGTTGTTGCAACCAAAATGCCCAGAGGTTAATTTCGGTGTGGACCTAGATAGCAGTAGCAGCCTCAAGTGGAGCTGCAAGGTGCAGTGAACAACTTGTGCAAGGCAGAGCACAAAGAGGTTTTCTGAGCTCTCTCTGATACAACTTCCTTTACAAGATCTTGTAAACTAAGGAGTTGTTCGGGTGCAGCAATCTTCCAAGGACGTAGTTAAAGGAAGGAATACAAAGTCAAGTACCATGACTGAGGCTATCAAGTTCTCTTCTCCCAGGAGTGGTAATAACTACCGTTTTCAACCTTTTTTAGTGCTCTATGTTTTTAAAATTATTATTAAACAAATACAGGTAACAGGCAGGATTCTCAAAGCTTCTTTAAGAAACTCAGTGCTCAGTTGTCATTTGCAAGGAGCAGACTTCCATCCGCAATCTGCTCTTTGTAAGATTGTTTTTTTGGCAGCCCGAGATTGAACAACGAATTATGCAGAAAATACACTAGGCACCTAAGAATCTTTAATCCTCTCATTTTATACCATTGACCAAGGATTATAGTGACTGATTAATGATGTTAAATGCTAAGGCATTAGCATACTATGAACAAGATTCTGGGTATGACTTGAAGTTTTTATGACAATGTTTGTCCACTGACATGATTTGTTAGGAAGGGTGAAAACCACTTTGCTCAGTGCTTGCATTTGGCTTCTATTTCTGTCTCACTTCCCATAGCAAAAATACCCTGTTTGAAATGGATTTTCTGAAATCTAACTTCAGAGTTACTGTTTGTCCCCACAGTAAGAACACTATTTTACTGTTCATCACGAAGTATATTTGCCAAAGAGGAATTACTAGAGTGACATTGCTCTGAAATGCTCAGATGTTTTCTTCACAAAGTTCTTGTTGGGTAGAAGCTTATTAGTTCTGAATTGAATTAGTTTCATTTTATAGCTAGAACATCGTGAGTGCATGTTAATCGGGCTGTAGCAAATGAGCCATGAATTTCTGTGAATGTGTTAAAATAAAAATGTATTCAAGAAATAAAATGCCTTATGTCCCTCATAATGCCTGCAATTCCCTAATATTGTGTCATTGTTTCAGCCAAATTTTACAAAATTACTATTGATAATGTTGGTGATAAAAGGCAGCTTCTTTCAGTACCATTTTCCAAGCACCTGGGTTGGCAGTTTATTTGAGACTAAATTACACAGTTTTTATTCCCATCACTTACACACTTTCCTGATTAAAAATTAAATTCATCTGATGATTAGTGCCTAGTTTAATTCAATTGCTTCTGGTGTTTGGACTACAATATTAAATTGATCTCACCTAGAAACCACAGCAGACGTGAAGCTGAAATTAGCAACAGCTCATGGAAAAGACAGAGACAGATGAGTTTCTTAAGAAAAAGAGGGGTTGTAAAGAAGAACTAATAGGACCAGTCTGCAAAATAGAGTGAACATCTTGTCATGTGCCTTGTCATCTCACCAATGTGAAATATTTCAGTTTTCTTCTCTGGGATATTTGTTGTAACTGGAATGAGGAGAAAAGCACCGTCAAGTCTCTGGCTCCTACCTGTTCACTTGAGGAGACTTAGGACGGGGATGGAATAGGCAGTGGAATCAAGAAGAGCTTGGTCAGTGGTATTTTTAGGATGTTTTTAAACCTGTATCTTTCTGGTTGCTTTAAATCTCCCAAGAGTATATCTACACACAGCAGAGGGCTAGCTGAGCTCCCTTTAAACAGGGGGATTTTGTTAAAGTGAATGGTGCAACTTTTTTTGTTGTGTCATTGTATGACTTTTATAATGTATTGTGGAATGTAAGCAACTTCAAAGAGGTTGTTACTGTACACTTCTTTGTTACCGAAATATCAGATCAAGAACTTTCTAAGACCGATTTGTAGGAGTTAGAAAGCAAGACATTCTTTGCCATTCTTTCCCAGCAAACACGAATCATTTCATAAAGCAAATGTTCAAAATATAGCGGTTGGCAGTAGCTTATATGTGCCTTACACATACATAGTCATGACATAAAATCTTACACATGTATTACATTTCCAGTAAAAAGTTTACATATGCACTATATTTCCAGTAACTAATTAAAATATCTACAAACTAATTGTGCATGCTCGATTAGCATGAGGAATGGTCTTCCAGTGACCTGAGGAACAGTCACTTAGGCTGTGTCTTCACGGAGTCTTCTTATCTTTCAGCTTCCTGTGCTCTTGTTTTCACAAAGCCTGATTCCTCAAGTTGGTCTGAGCAGGGTGATTCATTAACCTCTTTTCTATGCCTCCATCTCGCAAGGCAGAGTCAGCAAAGTGGGCCTCAGACAGACTAAAATCCTGTTATCCTTATGCAGCTTCTTCCTAGCTAAAGTTAGTCCATATACATGCATAAGAATATGTCTTATATTATCCAGTCTATCAGGTTACAGATGGAGCCCTGCTTCCCAGGAGATGGCTGAACACCTGCCTGTGATGGGAAGTAGTGAATGAATTCCTTGTTTTGCTTGCTCATATATGTGGCTTTTACTTTACCTATTAAAGGTCTTTATCTCAAGCCATGAGGTTTCTCACTCTCACCATTCTGATTGTCTCCCATCTGACCATGAGCAAGCAGCTGTGTGGTGCTTGGTTGCTAGCTGGGGTTAAACCACAACAGCAGCCACGGTTATAGCCAAAGAACACTTCAGAATGATCAGCTCTTGTGGTTTTTTAAAGAGAGCATAGGAATTTTGAAGGCTGGGAGGAGAGTTTAGGTGTCCTCTAAGAATTGCTGTTGTATTTTTGCCTCTGACACTCAATGACCACCACAAAGTATGCAGCAGCAAGAACCAAAGCTGCTAGATTCAGCAAGAGTCCTGTATTGTATTGTGAAAAATTTGCTATTAACATTGCATAGGCAGTGATTAATAAAATATCACACAATTAAATATTTCATGTTATCAATTGCAGCTGATTAGCAAGCTCATGAATAATGTGGAAAAATATGGTAGGTCTAACAGTCTTCAGTATTATATGTGATACTGGAAGGGCAAAGCTATTACTTTAGTAAGTCATAGCTGATTTGGTGCAAACCGCACATTATTTAACAAGTTTATGTTTTTAACCATACCAATCATAAGTAATTGTAATATCCCCGCTTGTCAGTAAAGTTTTAATTTATTTAGTTTAGAATTTAACTGATGTGCAGAAAGTTTAATTTTTCAGTAGATGTATTCCTGAATTATTTCTTTGGATTAATTTTCATTAAATAATTCTCAAATAGACCTGGAGGGAATTTGTCTGCAGGAAGACAGCATTTCTTACATATGGAAAGATTTTATCCATATATTCTGGGTTCAGAAGAAGCCTATCTTTACAAAGTATTTATGTAACAATTACATAGTAAAAATGGTCTTAGAAAGTTATTGATCCGATATTTCAGTAACACCATATGTTATTTGGTGATCATTCTTTAAATAGCAATATATACTGTCCTCTCCTCTTCTTTTCCCTTGTCTGTTTGTCCTAAAATGTTATCCTGTCTTCTTTGTTGTGGAAGTTCCCAGCTTTTCTGAGAAAGGCACTGGTAAAAAAGGTCTTTCTAGAAATTATTGTTCTGTTGACACTGCTGCGAAAGCACAGGGCACAGCAGCAGCCTGGGAATCAGAAAGGTGGAGGAAAGCATCTTCAATGCAATTCAAGGTAACTCAGCTGAGATCTTGCCCTTCCTGCTACCATGCAGTATCTGTAGGGGTGAGAAATACTGACATAGGGAAAGA
>NW_010172471.1:25159-43061 GCF_000695765.1 Mesitornis unicolor
GATGAAACTGTGAAACTCTTCTTTCTTCCCATTTAAAAAATACATATAAACTACTTTAAACATCGATAGGTGTAGAAACATTTAGAATAGGTAGTAAGGCTTAAACAAAACCCAACCCATGAAGTTATTTTCATTTCCTTTAAGACATCTTTCAGTCAACTAATACGATGTTAAACTTTTATCACAATTACAGTCACCATCCAAATTAGAAATTCAGTACAGAACAATGTTAATTCACCTTGTTTACTTTAAACTGTGAAAACCGCAGTTGATGGGCGCTTATGAAGGAAAATACCTGAAGGTAGTTCTTTCAAAAGCAATCATTTAGGGTAATCTAGACTGAATGACTTGTTTGAAAGGAAGGGTGAGCAAACATTTACATACGAAATGTAGATTTCATACACAGTAAGAGTACCCACAGAAAGAGGGCTCATCTGCATTTAGGGGATTACAACAGAAGAGAAATAATTTTTCGCATAGATGAACTACAGTAACTGCAAATAAAGGAGGACAGAATTTAATGAACTCGGATGACAGGAAAGGAGAGAGGAAAAAAGCCATTGTTTTCCAGTCAAGTTACTACAGGCAAGACCTTGAGGTGTTTTTTTAGGAAGGACTAAAAAGAGTGAACTCTCATAAAAGCACAACGTAGGGAATTTTGTCTGCTGCAAAGGCTGAGATCCCTTTCAGAGGTGAAAACAGAAAATATGGGTTCTAAGAGATGAGGGTGAAAGCCTGGCTGCGTGAAAATCAGGGGCAAAACTTGTTTGATAAGGGCTGGGGTTTTTATGACTGTGATCTGTTGGAGTAAGCATTGAAGAAAGAACCAGAACATTCTGGATTCTAGACTCATAAGTGCATATGATAATAAATGCATTCTTAAGGTCCTGTCACTTTTAAACCTGCATAGTATTTCTCACCAGCTGCTCAAAACAACTAAATAAAAGGCCCTATTCATATAAAATTAAATTATGTGATCTAATTTATTATGTTTTGGTTTTTTGTGGTTTTTTTTTCCTAGGTAACAGACCAATGTTTTAAAATTGTCTATATCTACATTCTGATGCAAGTGCCTTACAGAGAGACTTCTTCGGTTTTTTTATGTCACAGGGAGTATGGACACTAAGCTTGATTTTTCCCTGCAGTTCTGAAATTGCTGGGAACCTTGTCTGAATAACTGGACTGGTAATGAAAATGGTGTTCTTCTGCATGCATCTCTCTGTTCATACCTACCTAGCTAAAAACCATCCAGATATTGAAAGGATTGATATCCTTGGTTATCCCAAGTCAACACAGAAGTTTTACCAGTATTCTTTTACCTGTATTTGTATTGTGTTACATAGAAGCCTCACTTGTATTCTTTTCATAGCTTCATTTGCAGTGTTACATGTAACAAGTAATAATTACATCATCATCATTATTACTATTATTACTGTATTATTATTGTTGTTGTTGTTGTTATACTGCCTATTATTTATTTGACATTTGAAGGTGGACCTCCCACAGCTGAAGTGTGATCAGGTGGTAAAATATTGTTCAAGGTATGGTGAGTCACATAAAATGAGCAGTAGTTCTGAGGCTTCACATGAGCAGTCTGCTATGGCAATTAAAAGGCAAGAAAGCAGAAGATGAAAGAAAAGAAAACCAGTATTTGTCTGGTATTTTCTTTAAAATAAAGCTCTGCTGTAAAATGCAAACAGTGTCTACTCAAACAAGTGATGTAGGTGCTTATTCTTCCTTGTGCATCAAGATCAGAAGTACAGTGTCTTTAGTCTCCAAATTTGGATTTGCACGTGTGCAATCCCCTCCTTTCAGATGTATGCTGCTACATAATTTTTTTTATAGGTATAACTGAGGGGAATTTAGGACTGGTTCCTCAAGAGGTATTGCAATGTTCAGTGTATTCTTCTTGAAACCTATTTGTAGTAAGAGAGTTGTGGACACCTAAGCCTCCTCTAGGTCCAGGGGTAGGCATCCCAAACCAGGGTACATAGTAATTGATCCCTTGCAATGAGATCAAATGAAACAACAGAAGATTTGGTGTGCAGTGAGGTCTATTGCTGTAGGTAGTGCCTACAGTAGGAATAGAGATTGCTACTTTTGCTTTCAAGTTGACACCTACTTGTAATTAAGATAATTAAAAAAAAAAACAAAAAACCACGATGGTTTCCTCTTTTTATTCAGTGACTTGATGCTTATAACGCACACCAAGGATAAGTGAGGGAGATAGACCATCTAATTCTCTGTAATCACACTTATTGCATCTTGCATGAAGCAGTCCAAGATTCACTGCTCGAAAATGATGAAGCAAGTGTCAACAGGGCTCACCATCCCAATGGTCAGAGGAAGGAGAAGTTCTGGTACCAGAACAAAGGCCCTACAGAATTTCATCCTTAAAGCAGCAGCCCAGGAGGATTGCCTGATCCAGCAGTCTCTCACTTCTACTTGATAAATCAACGTGTGCGCAGAAAGGCTGACATATCCAAACCTTGTTGCACTTACTAAGCTTGTCTACAAAATTGTCCACATATCTTGAAAGCAGGAGGAAAAAAAACAATCTGTGTTTCTCATATGGTTTAAAAGGTAAGAACTCAGTTAACATTGCTATACTAGCATTTTCTTCAGTGTGCAGCATGTTAAATGTGTTTAAAGGAAAACTAAAGGGCGGATAATTACAGAATACTTAGTTTATGTGTCACTTGGTACTGGCCACAGTAAAAAAACGTCTGGGCTTATGCAGGCACTTGAGAGCCCTCATGTACATATACACACATAAAAACATTCATAGTTACACCTGTATCGTTTACATATACATATGTATGTATGAAGAAGTCTGCAAGTTTAGGAGAGCATTTGAAGGAAGGTTTAGAAATTATCAGGTTTAGATTTAGGCCTAAAATAAAAATTAGCTAAGATTTCAATCCTTTGGTTACCTTGGGCTTCCAGTCCCAAGTAAACAATTTGGAAGACAAGATAATATTCTGTGTGGATATTTCTTTCTCTGGCTCCAGTTCAGGACCACACTTAAATATGTCCATAAGGTCCATGAACTTCGATGTGGCTTAGCTTGCACTCATACACGTATTTCAGTGCTTTTCTGCCAAGTTGCTTCAATCAGGATTTCTGAATGCTTTTGGCTCTCTGATTTACAGATATTTTTTTTCCTTACTGATTATATTTAGCAAATACTCTAATTCGAATGTAAAAGAAATCTTAATAAGGTAATTTGTTAGCCTACGGAATAAAAGTGGTGTTTTTCAACCTCTGATTTTGAATATTTAAATAAGTAACAGCAAACTATAAAGTACCTATAAATGATAAGCCTCTCTGAATATTTTAAAATTAAAAATGTAAGTATTTGTACAAATTTCTGAAAGAATTTTGGAAATATTTCAGAGCCTGAGAACATTTTGAAACGAATCTATTAAAAATATTTGGGTTTTTTCCCCCCCCTAAACATGTTATTTCTCAGGAGTGAGTTAGTTTAGAGTGATCTTGTTTAAAACACACATTTTTATTTTCTATCAAAAGCCAATCTAATATTACAGCTGGTTAGAATTTTCCAGATTTCAAATTCTCTACCACATTTATGTTATATTCAGGATTGTGCTTAAACCTTTTCCATTTAATCCTTATCAGACCTAAAGAAAGGCCTTTATATGGTTATCAAGCATTAACCATTTTCTGACACTGGCGGTGTGGTTCAGGTTCATACTACTGACCTACAGCTGAATGACACCATATCCACTACAGCTGGCTAAATATCTGCAGAAATATGAATCATATAAATGATTGATGAATTTTTCTATTCCTGATTGAATAATTTATTTTCATGACTGGTATTCAATAAACTCTGCAGCCAGCCTTAAACCTACTTGAATAACTAGATACCATCTATCACCTGCCAATGAGCCATGCAGCTTCCTGACATTCAGGTCCAATAGTTCTCTGTTTTAAGAGGAAAAAATGGTAAGTGTGGTCACCTTTTCTTCGATCTTTAAAACATATTTGAAGTTAAAAAATAGGATGCTTATGTTAACCTTTCTGGCAAGTTCTTACAATCCTTGCAACACAGATTGCATAATTCTGCTTCAGTGGAGATGGGGACGTAACGCAGTTTGATGGTGTAGTTTCTTAACGGCTCTCAGTAGATGGTGCTACTTTGAGACAGAGATAGCAATGATACTATAAAAGTAATTATTAAAATTGATCCGCCTGTAAATTGATCCTCAGTTACAATGATAGGAAGATTGGAACATTCAGAGTGAAAAGATGCATTTGAATTAATGAGAATCACTATCAGATTTAGTGTTTGAATGAATGGGGTATTTTGTTTTAACTAAAATTAATTCAGTCAAAATTATACTTATAGAAATACACTAAGAAAGTTAACATAGATGTGTGTATATCAAGAATAGAAAAGTGTCTCTATAACAGTAAGATAAGGTCATTCAAAGGGATGTAACTTATTGTTATGTGTGTTAATTTGCACAGGTAGGATAGCTACACAATGCTGAGAATGAACAATTTAAAAGCAACAAGTGATTTAAAATTATTAGCATGAGCAACTATTTGAATAATTTTGAGATGCAAGCACATTTGTCCTAAGTTGCGCTTTTCATGGGAAGAGAGAACAGATGGGCAAAGTGGCAAGGCCATGGTTAGATCCCTGCACAGGTGGAGGTAGGAATAAATCAGATAGCATAGGTTACCAGTGCTGCTAGTAACAACTGTAAGAGAATTGTTCCCTGAATGCAAAGTGCTGTTGCAGGCCCACATCCATTTTTATGATCATCTTTGTCCTGTGTCGGATGAAGGGTAGTGAGCGATAAAAGAGACGAGACCCGGTGCAGAAATGAAAGATGGTTGTTAATTCAGTTAAAAAGGTATGCTTATTGTAGAATAAAAAAAATGTTGGTGGCTTTTGTAGGTCAGCTAGTGGTATATAATTCAATGCTGAACCAGCTGGCTGGAGTAGACATAACCTATTGTAATAATTTGCCATTTTTTCTTTCTCATCTGCCCAGCTTTTTCCTTTAAGCGTGTTATATCTGTTGCAAATTTTGGGATATGTCTCCTTTCTTTTTCTGAGAATGCTTCTTTTTTGTAGTGTCTTCTTAACACCATCATACTTCCTTATCTTCTTGTTCCTTGAGTTGTTCTAACTGGGTTACTTCAGCCTCTCCCAGGCCATTATGCTTTATGGTTCCCAAGGGAACAACTTCAAATGATGCTGTGCAAAGTGTAACTGCCATATGGACATTTGAAAAGGTATTGGTTAGTGCCAGAGTAACATGGCAGACTGCTCATGAGCAAGAAGGACACTTAGAGAAAGGGTCAAGGTATGAAATATCTCCCCAGCCAGGACATAAATAGCCTTGAGTTATCTGTAGAAGCTGCTTGAACTCTACCCAGCTTCAGCTCTGCAGTTTCAGGTGTGGGTGTGGGTGAGGTAGCTGAGGGTAATTGGGGTTACTGTTGTCTAAAATGCTGCCACAAATTCATTGAGCTATGGTAACTGTGTTTGAGCTTGTAGGCCATGTTATTTATGAAAGAACAGATGTGAGTTTAAGCAGCTTCAACAAGCTTTACATTAATCCTATGCAAATTTAATGATGATTTAAATGAATGCATTTTATTTGACAATTATACACATAAACCAACAATTTACTGAAAGTGATAGTAACTGAAGCACTTTCTGGCTGCTGTTACAAATGGGATCTGCTTCACTGAGTTTAGATTAGAATCCTAACAATGTATTATTTTATGTATATATTTTATATAATTAATATAATTATTATTAATTATAATGAGTATTACGCTAGTTGGCTGTACTTGGTGGTAAGGGACACTTGGATTATGTGAACATCTGTGGGTACGTGACTTACGGATTGGTCATCCTCCGTAAGTGGCTACCTACTGAGTGCAAACGTAGCCAAGATGAATGTCTTTCATCTTAACTTTTAGACAGCTAAAGCAGGAGTCCCATTCTGGAGGGATACACGTTGTAGGTATGTCTAAAAATGCCAGTTGTAAGCAACATTTTTCTTCTTTAATACTTTTTCCAGCTTATTCATCTGAAGGAACCCAAATGGGTGGAATAGCCCCTCAAAAACTCAAGGCCCTGAAGAAAGTCCACAATTTCTCTATAAGCCCAGAAGAACAAAACAGCTCTTGAATAACAGGTACAGAAATAGCATAAAAATCAATTATTTATAGAAATTGTGACTGGTTAAATTGCACAATAACTCTGAAACTGATCCACATGTAGAAATGGACCTTAAATGATGATATTTTTTTTTAATTGCGTTGAAAGTGTGTGTGATGCTGCATACCATGCTCTAAAAATCATTCTATTCCCAACATATTTTCATGGATAAGGTGAACTGGGCCCCTCAGTTCAAGAAGGACAAGGAACTGCTGGAGAGAGTCCACCGTAGGGCTACAAAGATGATCAAGGGAGTGGAGCATCTCCCTTATGAGGAGCAGCTGAGGGAGCTGGGTCTCTTTAGTTTGCAGAAGAGGAGACTGAGGGCAGACCTCATTCATGTTTATAAATATGTAAAGGGTGAGTGTCACGAGGATGGAGCCAGGCTCTTCTCGGTGACAAACAATGATAAGACAAGGGGTAACGGACACAAACTGGAACACAGGAGGTTCCACTGAAATTTGAGAAGAAACTTCTTCTCAGTGAGGGTGACAGAGCACTGGAACAGGCTGCCCAGAGAGGTTGTGGAGTCTCCTTCTCTGCAGACATTCAAAACCCGCCTGGACGCCTTCCTGTGTAACCTCATCTGGGTGTTCCTGCTCCGGCAGGGGGATTGGACTGGATGAGCTTTGGAGGTCCCTTCCAATCCCTAACGTGCTGTGATTCTGTGATTCTGTGTGAACTGCAAAGTGTGTATGTCCAAGTAGCATTCTGATACGGTGATATATATTCTGATATATATATTATATACATATTCTGATATATATGCGTGTGTGTGTGTATATATATATATAAAATGTATATATTCTGATATAGGTGGCATGGTGTATTGCCTGTTAGAAGACATAGTTGTTTCAAATATTAATCAGAAGTGCAGTTGGTCTCTAAAGCTTTCAATTGCTCATTGTAACCCAGAAGGTATAGTTTTATACTAGTTAATATTAGGAAATGTATGTGCTGTTACCTCTTAGAGGACTTTTCCCAAGGATTCGAACTGACACAAACATTTGTTGATGGGACAGTAGGCATCAGAGTACCAATATAGAGTTCACTTCAAATGTGCTATTAATCACCAGTAGTTATTTAAACAATACAGGATATCCACTGTATCAGGGACATAAAATTGGTCACGATTCAATGCCTTTCTCCCTCCTGTATTAATAAAATGAAAATGTACCAGAACTCTTACAAGGTAAGTAAATTCTAAAGATGCTGTTTAAAGCAGTGTGTTGTGAACTGCATATCAAAGCACACTCTAGACTCTTTTAGTGGCTATTTTAGGTGGGCAGGTGAATACAGTTCGGTATTTGTAGTCAATGCAGGCCTCTAATATAAGGAAGTAACATCCCATGGAAATAAAAAGTAACTTTTATTCCTCTAAATAATGGTCCAAAATGGGTAGCAACAAGCAGACAAAATGTCGATGTGTTGTGCCACGCTGAAGCGTAATCCATTCCTTCTAGACTAAAGCTTGCAAGGAACTGCAGTGAACTTCTGTGTAAGTTAAACTTTGCTTTTATTACATGCTCTGCTGGTGTAGAAAATGGCATTTCTCTTTGAGCTGTGTTACTTTTAAAATCATTTGAATAATGGTACACTTGCACATCCAAACCAATTTCTTATTAAAACAACCCCATGGTTTTGGAACAAAGTTGACTTGTATAATCATGTTTAGTCATGATTGAATTTTATTCTCCCATTTAAGGAACACTGTTCAGTCACAGTGTTCAATCACTAAATTAATTAACTTGTCTATAACTCTAATTGCGTACATGTCAATCAAAATCAAAGGAAAAATATGACAAAGAATCTGCCTGGCAAACAAAACAGGCTTATTATATGAAGTGAAAGTAAATTGAAAAATGAAACAAAATGTGTTTATCTACGGTAAACAGGAGTTATTTTTCTATTTTTTTCTATATGTTTCAATTTAGTTTTTTTAATAAATCATGTTTATATAGTTCCTTAAAAATCACAGGAAATCTTTTATGCTTCTATTGTCTTTCTGTCAATCTGTGTCTGATCCTACGTGCACTGTTCAACATCATCTAGCTCCTGATCTCTGTTATAGTAGAGACACAGTACTCTGTCTATTAGAAGGTGAAGCAATTCTAATTTTCAAGGGATGAGACTTCATCTCAAATATTATTATACAATGTACTTGTATTAACTTATGTATGCTTTGGGGCAGGGGAGGGAAGAAGTATCCCCGAAAGCTTTCCTCATAAATCCTCATAAATTGCTTGATGAGGATTTTCATTGGACTCCTCTAAATGTTCCTCTTTGAGTCTTTTTCTTTCCTAATTTAATTTTCTACTTCACATATAATTAATAAAGATTTTTTCCTCTTTTCCTGCCCATACTGTAAGAGTATATTGATAATACGAAGCCTATATTAATAGCATATCTCAGAGACAACCCCACAACTAATCAGGAAAAAAAAAAACCCTGATATGAACTCAAACGAGTCCTTTATGAGTATACTACTGTGAGTTCAAAAAGTAACACTGAGTTCATTGTATTCTGTTCACTCCGTTCAGGCTGAAAATTCTTCCTTCACATATATATAAAACTTTATAGAAGTAAGAACGACGGTTTGGTATGAAGAATTTACAAAACAAGTGGGTGAATTTCAAACTAGTATTTGTATTTCAAACTAGTTTAATTCCTCTGGAAATTGTCTCATTGCATTATCATGTGGCCAATACTAGATTAAATGAAATACTTCAAGATACCAGTACAAAAAAATCCCTTTGAGGTTGGTAGCTTTACTCTTTGTCTTTTTATCATCACTGAGACATTGCAGATTTAGGAAGAAACAGGGCAGAAGTATGGGCAAGAAAGAAAGCGATTCCACAGAACATTGTGTTTGTGGTTTGTGGTTTGTTTGCTTGGTTGGGTTTTTTTTCTTTAAATAGAGCACTGTCTTTCAATTCTAGCACTTTGCAGAATAGCCCGAGTTATTTAGCTTTATCAGACTTGACTGGTTTAAAATGACTGTCTGTTGAGAACAGCATGAACTGCAGAACTATCGTACAGGAGAACTGTGGAGATACAATACCACTAAACGTGGCTGAAGTAGTTGGATGACTGACATTCTTGGTTGTGGTGCCCTATGTCCCTTCAATAACATGGTGATGTTTGCAAAGTTGCAACAGACCCATTACAATGTAAATTAGAGCATTTCACTAAAAGCTTCCTATACCCTTAATAATGTCATTGGCAATAGCCCATACAATTTGTATAGCACATACAGTTTAATGTCCCATATCATCTTAGTGAGATGTTGCTCTAAAATAAAATTAAGATTACAAATTAAGAAGACTGAAGTAAAAAAACAAAGAGTATGCAGATCACTTGCTGTGATAAGTCTTTTAACAGAGAGATTGCATGTGCTTTGTATTCTCCAGAGGAGTGAAACTCACTGCATGCCTACAAAATCACAGAAGTTGGAACTGAGCTGCAGTGTGTTGTGAAGCTTTGCTTATGAAATCTGCTCTCATTTGACACTGACACTGTCCCATCTGCCCCCTGGACTGCTGTCCTGCCTCTGCAGCTCTCTTGCAGCCTGACAGCTCCTGAGCTCTCCCTGTATTATGCATGAATTGCATAGACACCCCTGCAGGGTCACCATGGGCAGTTTCAATCTGCATAGGCTTCACCCAGGTATTATATTTCAGGTTCAGCAGCAATCTTAACTATAGCTCCCCTTAGTCATGCTAAATCAAACACATAATTCTGTTAGTATGGATTACCTACTACAGTGACTACTATAATGTTATTGTCCTTGATTATCCTTTATACCTAAGAGGGTCAAAACAGATCTGCAATTAAAAAGTGATGATCGGTAGTAGTCAGTAGTCGTCTAACTGCTATTTTTTTTTGCTTTGGTATGTGGAAAGTACAACCCAGAGCTCAGAATAATTCATGTTATGGGCAGTTTGAGCCCAGTGAATGACCAACAAAGGTAAAAAAAGAAAAATGTGAATTCTTATGAATGTTAGAAACTTAGCTTAAACAATATTTGGTTTAGGAACATGTTAAGTGTAAGCTTGCTGTTGAAGGCAGCCAAACTTGAGCAAGTGAAATGGATGGGGACGTCCCAAAGGAAATGCCCATGAAATTTGTACAATTGAAGAGCTAAGGTGAAGATCAGCTGGGCATGATGGTGGGGATGTTCTCTGCAGATGCCAATTTTCCTTTATACATCACAAACCCACCTGGAGGTGTGGGGGTGTAAAATAAATTGGTGAACTGGGTGTTTCTAGCCTAGTGGCTAACAGTTCTTTTTCTATGCAATGTTTCTTACCTGGCAAAATATACTAGCTCATTTCAAATTGCATTTTTTTCTTTTAATCTTAATGAGAGAGTAAGTTCCCTAAAGTAGGTAGGAACTGAGAAGTATACAAAGAATTGTACTTGCAAGGTAAAATTAGCCTTTGGGTATATATGAGGGAAAAGAGAAGCCAGAAGTCTGAAGATGCATGCAGTTTGCATTTAGGCTGAAGGTGCTTCAATCAAATCAAAAGCTAAAAGTGTTTTAATACTACTGAGGAGAACTGGTCTTTTATCAGTGATCTATTTGACCTTGTGAATTTGAGTTGTGGTATTAGAAATGAGCAGGAATACTCAAGTGTCTTGCTCTCAAATCCAACATTCTTGGATCTCTGTTATATCCAGATACTTCTGCAACAAAGGAGTTTCACTTGAGCACGAGTACAAGTTGAATGGAAATACAATGAACTGAGGGGTTTTTCTTCATAATTAGGCAAAAAATAATATGAGAAAAAAGTACCCTATTGCCATCTACCAACTCCTAGCTTTTCCAGGAAACAGAAAGTAAAAATCATACCAGTTCCTTTAAGTGAATGATAGCTAAAAAGTTTCATCACCATATAACAGCATGCATATATAACCTAGTGAGAGTTCCTTAGCCCTGCTGTTTTTCGAATAGCAGATATTATTAACATCTTCAGCATTTCTGCAGCTCTGAATTTTAATTCAGTTTCAGCAACTCTGTCACTCAAATAAGTAAAAAGTTTGGAATAGGAACAAAGCACAAAAATTGCTTCTCTGTATTGCTAGGTTTACTTCAAACCTTGCTGAATCGCCAACTCATAACTGCAAGAATGAGGATACTTGAGGATACTGGTGAATAGAGCAGTACTTGCTCTGCTTACATTTTTGTTCTGTGATATGTTTCATAATGTTCAGGGATTTAATATATTCCATTAGTGTCAATGCATTACTTTACTCTGTTAGCAACACGGCTAATGCCATTGGACATAGCTTCAAGAATTAAATTCCAAATATACCTAATAACTTTTTTCTTTGGTACAATTGGCAATGTGAATTTTCAAGGTGTTTCAACAAGATAAATAGTTAACAGTGGATGCAGGGGTCACAATTAAAGGGAGCAAAACTAGGTAACAAGCTTATAGGATTTCAATGAACTTGTATAAAATAAGATTAAATAAGTACTTAGAAATGAATAAAACATTATCAATTATTAAGGGAAAAGAAATTCCTATTGACATAAGAGGAACTGTAGTTGTGCTTAAGAAGGTTACTGCTCTATTAAATAGCTTCCATTTCAGCCTACAACTATAGTTCAATTACTGTCCAACTTTCATTTGGTGACATGAATACTTTAGATCCTCAACTTGAGTATTTTTGGAGCACATTAACATTCAGTATAATCCTCAGTTTAAAACAATATGATGCTAACCTGTATAGTGTGTACATACGATGTGTTTATGACGTTTATTAAAAAAATTAATGTATGTCTTTTCAAAAAGGATGAGCCAAAATAAAAACAATTCATGTCCAAAATTTGAATATTGGGAAGTTCTGACTGAGCTCTGTATTTTGACTGCTTCATTTTGTGCAGCTCTAGTCACAGAATTTGGAAAAGAGATGGCCTGGGTAATGAAAGCAAAATGACTACATCAGCCAGGTATTCCACTGGAGCTAATATTCCCTTTTCCACTGCACTGTGCCCTGTAGGCCTACTTTCTGTGCCTGGGTTCATATGCAATGCTGGAACTATATTTAAGAAATGATTGTTAGGATTCTATGGTAACGTTTGTTCTGTGCCTATTACTCTTATCAGAACACACACAGATAGATATAGATAGATCTATAGATAGATATAGATAGAGAGATAGATCGATAGATATATGATGATTGATTTGAATTTATGAAGTGTAATACTATTTATTCTTTCTAATGGCAAAATAGATATTTCCAATAAATAAGCAATGACATTCACTCCTTCTGTGCTTTTATCCAAATAAAAGAAGGTTACAAGGTGCTTGGAAGCCCATAAGGGCATAAAAGACCTATGCTATTGAACACAAAAGAATTCCCTGAGTCTCTACGACCTGTTCTCAAACCTGAAAGCAAAACCAGGAAAATTCTGGGCAGTCCAACAAAATTGAATTGATCTCATTGTGCTCACTTGGTGCTATATCAGGCTGCCATAGAACAGGAATAAGCTGCATTTTCTTGTCAAGTATATAAAGTCTGGATCATAGCTTTTCTCATCTAAATGTTATTCATGGTAGTTGCTAATTAAGTTACATGCATTTCTGGCAGGCTTGCCCATTTATGAAGTATCAGAACTTGAAATGACGACTGTATGTCCACAACATGGTAAGAGTTAAAGACTTGAGCCTGTATGAAACCTTTACCCTATTTTCATTGACTTTTTATTAGCAATTAATATTTATTTCAATATCCTTTTGAAAAGAAATGGTATTTACACATCACATTTCCATAATTAATATGATCATCATCTTCCTTTATCATCTAAAGACTTCATTGTCTGACCTGCAAAAACAGTACTGGCATAGTTACATTTCTTGCTTGAAAAGCAGGATGGTTTTGGTCGTCAGAAATGATTCAAGGCTGGAAATTGTTTCATTTCTATGTAATTTTAAAAAGTAATGCAGTTACTGTTCATACAACGTCCCTGATATTCCAGAATGAAATCTGCCATTGTATATTTGAGGGATTTCTTCATTCCCCTCTGTTTTCCAAGACCCGAATGCTTTCTGTGTATTACCGCTATCAGTTCTTGCCCTCTGGCGATAAGATCAAAATGAAAGTGGAATAAAAGGGAATGGAATAAGAATGGAGAACGCAAAGAAAAGATGGTCAGGAAGAAGAGTAGATGAGATGATTAAAGAAAGGGAAAATAAAAGAGATGACATGGAAAGCTGATATGTAACAAGGTTATGAATATTTTCATAGGCGTTTTATAGAGGCAACCAAATAAGTTTATTTCATCTTACTTGAAATTCTGTGTGTGTTTATTGGCTCAATATAATGTGGGTAGTGAAATGCAGTGCGGATTTTGAAAGCTCACTAACTGCATCTGTAAGCTCAGTATCTCATCATGCAGAAAACAGTTAATTTGTGTTGACCTGCAAAAGTATGTCTATTAAAAGTATGCTCTTTTAGACATACCTGGCCTAATGGGGCCACAGGGTCTTCCTCTGGCAAATGCAAGAAATTCTGCAGTGGACTCTATGTTGATTTTCTTTTATTTTTAAAGTCATTTATTATGAGATCCCTAGGACAAAGGCTTTTTTGTTTTGTTTTCTTTCGTGATACTCTCTCTTCAGTAGTGTGCTGAGGAAAAACTCAGATTTAAACATCCTGACATAGTACATGTACTATGTTTGCCGTGCAATGTCAGCTCTTAATTGTTTTCTCACTTATTTGGTCTCTTAAATTCTGCTTCGGCTTTCTTCTTGAGTCTGAAAGAATAAAGTCTTTTGACAGCAAAAGTTAACTTGTACTCTCAGAACCCATCAGCAACTTCACACATTTTGGTGACTGCAAGAGCTTGTTATTCCCTTATCCCTCTCTCCACCACAACAACTTTCTCTCTGCTCTGTGGCTACGATTCCCTCTGCATCTGCAGCCATTTGTAGTGTTTTGTGGGAAGTGAATCCAGACACACAGGCAGGAGCAAATTCTGCTGAGAAGGAGTTTCATTTGCAGAGCCCCAGCAAGCCTGAACTACTTTCTGTAACACCTATTACTGATTTCTACTCAAATGCTGGATCCTGAGTGTATCTTCGTGACCTTAAAACAGTAATATATGCACTGCCTCTCATTATCCTCTTATTAAAAAAAAACCAACACAATAACAACTATGGATATTATAACTCTTTAGACCTGAAGTCCACCTCCTCAGAGATAATGCACTGTTTGAGGGGAAAGCAGAAGAAGGAACAGTTATGTCCAACTCTTCCCTCTATCACCTTGAAAATCAGGAACTGGTAATTACAGTTAGCCAAAGATACTGCCCATTCCCCTGGACTGATGACCTGCTGGCTCCTGTCCGTGTCTCTATCACACTGAGGAAGCATTACTGTAATTTCCTCTGCCAGGGACAATGGCTAAAGGCACTTAGACTCTAACGTATGTTGCTGATTTTTGGTAAGGTAGAAAAGAGCTTGTTTCTCCTTTTCTAATTTTCTGTGTTTCTAATGTCACAGTGTTGTACAGATACTTGGCAATTGTATCCACATAGATAAAATGGCTAAATAATTACAGAAACAGTGACACAAACACCAATACATGAATCACCAAGGTATTTCAACACCCTGATACAGTTAAAAAATATGTAGTATTACTTTTCTGTTTGGTTGTTTCCCACATAGCTTGGCAAATACAGTCTATTTACTGACTGGTGCTTCCTTTTCCACTCAAGATTAATTTGAATTAAAATTAACCAACCAGTTATGAGATGTTGCTCTTTGCAACTTGAATTGTCGTTTCATTAGATAATATGGGAGCTCAAACTGGTGTGGCAAACGAAAGCTCTACAGAAATAGCCCATTTCCTTTGTCTGTATTACTTCAAGGAAAACTGTCTAGGGTTTTATCAGGATAGTTGTAGTTCTTAGGAGAGATATCTAGCCCACAGTTTCCTGTACAACTTTTGAGAGAGAGAGTCTTAAGACTTTTTTGGGTTTTGTTTTAATCTGAATTTCCATTTCAGCAAAACAACTTGCAGAACAATCTAACCTCTTACCAGTTTCACACATAGAGTCTTAATATCTGCGTCCAGCTTCTGTGTCACAGTCGTATCACTGATTGGAGTTTGGGTACTTGATGGCCAGCACAGTGCAGTTAGCAGGTAGTTTGATTTTTATTTTTGTTTTTAAATCTGCTTATGATTCTCCTGAGAACAGCAGAACCTGGCTCTGCCAGTTTGATACATTAATCTCTTACTCATCAACTAATAAGAAACTGAACCCCATTTGCAGAACTGCTGAACTCTTGCAGCTGCAGTTGAGATAATTTACATTTAAGGCACTTAGTGTCTGTGAAGAAATTAGCATTCAGAGTTTTTTAACATTGATTTGAGAACTCAGATGAGTTAGGTTGGAGCTGAACAGTCACACCAATGTCTCGGTGCAAGCACCAGAACCGCCTGCAGAAGCGCTCCTGGTGTGAGGCAGTCATTATGGCTGACCCGGTCAAAGCAGTGTCTGATTATTAGAAGAGAAATTAGATAATCTGAAGTTACTTGGTCTGAATAGTGTAAGGGGGCAGCAGAGATACTTAAGCAGCACAGAGCACAGCAGGTGTAAAATATGAGATAGCGTTTATTGTAATTTAAACATATTTTATGTAAATGCTAGTATAGCATTTAGTCTGCTCTTTAGAAGATATACCGGTCTCAGGACAGCTACAGAAAATATTTGGGTCACGGAAGAAACATGCTGAAATGCTTGGTAAGAGAAGATCATACCATTCTCCTCTGGACTGCATCTAGAGGTAAAAACACTTCATTATACAATTATTATATATTATTATACCCTACTCGTATTCTGTCATCATTGCAGTTTGTGGTAAAAGTTGTTGGCTCCTGACAGAATCAGGATCCCAGCTCTTCATTAGGTGGTAAAACCAAGTTTGAATAGAGACAGCATAAACCAGGAAGAGCTCACGTTAGTGTTTTAGCCAATGAATGCAATGGACTAGAGCTACTACTGGTTTTAGTCATTTCATGTCTCAGGTGAGGTGCCCACAGGTGCTATGAAGAGAGTTGGTACAATCTGATCCCTTGTGTAATCTCCCCACTTGCCAGCATAGCTTCCTACAGTCACTTCCTATCCTGAGTGGCCAGAGCCAGCTGGGTGCCAGTTCATTCAGTGGTTCCCTTTCTAAGCTTATTTCTACTTTCATATTACATGGCTTATTCTTTCTATTGTTTCATTACTCATTCTGTCATTAAGCTTTTTTTTGATGAGTAGTTATATCTTTAAGGGACTCTCTACTTTTTCCTTCTCATACCTCCACGTGCTCTCAATTTTGTGGTTTTTCTTTTCACTCTCTCCCTGTTTTCCCCACAGATATTCTGTGAAGTGTCCCATTTTTACCCCTTCATCAATGTTTTCCTCTCTTCCCCATCTGTCCCTTTACTACTCTAGCTACTTGTCAGACGATCAGACACTTCTGAGGTGATGACTATGGGATGACTGTGACAAAAATATGGTAGTCTGGCAAATGTAGAGAATGCTGTGATACACTTAATGATGAATAAAAAGATTTTCAAGACATCACATCCTTTTCCAATTCTCTGTCTTCTTCTTACAAACAAATATTACAGTTTAATTCATTTTGGGAGTGTCCCCTTTCTCCTTCCTCTTACTCTGCTTATTGCTCCCTTCTGACTCTCATCTAGAGGCCACTGACTTTCTAGCTCAAGGCAGCTCTTTCCCATCTTCTGTAGTGTCTTCAAAACCCTTGTCTACTCTTTTCTATACTAAGATACGTTGATGGTACACTTAGAGAGAAGGGCTGTAAAATCACACCAGATGTAAATGATGGAAGACAATGAAAACAAGGTGTAATGATTTATTTGAAGTATGTTCCATGGAAAGAGTAGCTAGTCTTTAATAAATACATTTTCCAGTGGTTCATAACTTGAACACTTCCTTGCTCCCTAGAGTGACGTATTGGACCTTGTTTTAAAGGTAAAATAGGAACTCAGGGCATGGAACCACTTTTGTTCTTGTTAACATTTCTAAATGCTGATGAACTGAATCAAGCAGCTGGTGTCTAGAGATCCATGCTGGTTTATGCTGCATTTTCGTCCTTTTATCTTACATAGAAAGAACAATTCTCTTTCAAAATGATCAAATTATAATTAAGCAACTGCTCTAATTTATAGAATGAATAAACGTTCATGCATTTAACCATATTAGAAATTACATAGTTGTCTTATGCCACTATGTTAACGTTATGAACTTTACAGAGAATGGAACAGGTCAATGGCATAGTTAATAATATATTTAAAGGTGAAAAGTTACGTTTATTTATTCAGTGGAAAGGAAGGGCAGAGCTGATGCTCCAGGAATATAAAATATGGTTTTTTTAAATGCGGAATCTGTTTAAAAAATAACAGCAACCTAAAGATCAAGTTGCAAAGCATGGATATATAGTCATGTATCTTCAGTTTACTTAATTTTCATAAGTAGATATATTTAGACAGTAGTCATGCCTTTCTTTTGTTGTTGTTGTTGCTGTTGGGTTTTTTGTTTGCTAGTTTTTGTTTCCTCTTACGTCAAGGCATCTCTCCTGTCTCATTAATATAAACTTCACTGCTCTGAAAAAGAAATGCAGTCAATGCTATGGACAGGTTCCACTGTGAGTCACTTGAAATAGGGAA
>NW_010172471.1:43092-75404 GCF_000695765.1 Mesitornis unicolor
AGAAGAGATAGAGTTGAGACTCTTCCTAAGGCCATTTTAGTATTTCAAAGCAGATGGCAATTGTGTTTTAGTGTTGTAGCTGAAGTGGGTTTGTTGTGTTTTGCATACCATTACAAGTTCTGCTGGATGAATAGATTCACCTGGTGCCAGTCATCAGCTGTGTCCATCATCAACTTCAATGCCACGATGAAGCATCAAAATTTCAACAAGGGGTTCCTGTGTAGAAGTACAGTGATATTTTTAAATTATACATTGAAATTTAATTTTAAACGTACTTTCTTTGACTGGTTGGCCATTCTTGTCTGTTACCTGCAGTTTAGAGAGCCTGAGACAGAAAAGAAGAACCTAAGCAGCCATGACAGCAAATGAAATTACAGCATACTGAAAAGGTCAAAGCAGTGCAGCTCACAATGATAATCTACAAAATACATGAGGCATTCAATTTCAAATACATCATTTTTCTGACAGAAATTGCAAAGCGCACAGCAAATGACAAGAAATTAACTCATAACTGTTGGAATGAAATTGGGAAAAAGTTCAGACTTACCTCATTCCAGATAAAAAATAACCATTTGTGTATTGTTCTCAACAGCTGCACTTGAATTACAGGGAGAGCTGATTCCCCACAGTAAGTGTGTGTATTTGTCTTCTCTTCAGCATTAACAGCCTTTTTCCTATTTTGTAGTGAAATACTTGGGTAATCACAGAATGTGTGTGTGCAGCAAGGGTATTTTAAAAGGTAGATGTTGTTCCAGAAACATAGATAGCATTCACAGTGGAACTTGATTAATTGGAGAGAAAAATGGCAAAGCTTTTATCATTACAAAAAGAGAAGAAACTGAGCTCTGATGTAAGGACTGTTGGCCAGAAGCACATCTCATAGACCATGCTGAAAAGCTGACTGATGCTGTCATTTCAGTGGGAGACCTGTTCCATGTAATCTTTGGTGGTGTTATTTTCATTCGCAGCTTGTATTTCTGTGACTGGTGAAAACATATGAGGTGTAAAATGTCATTTCCTTTTGGGGATACTTAGCTGCTACAAACAGGAAGTGATCAGGTCAGGGAAATACCATGAGCCAAACTGTTATACGGAGAGAGACGAGAACCAATACTGAGTGGTTCTGTCATGAGCCGTTATGCTTTTATAGTACGTAACATCTCCTGAGACAGTGAACTGAAAGATGTTGGCCAGTAGAGATTGCTAACTTTTAAAATATGTAGTGAGAGTTATGTGCAAGGAGAACTCTCCTTTCAGTGTTGCCTAATACAGAAGGACAGAGCGGCTCAAGCAGTAGTAATTGGCAATCCCCTGTGCTCTTGGTGCTTAATATGAAATGGTGTCTTCGAAGCAAGGCATACCAAAGCATACTTTGGCATTTAATTCCCCTCATCAGTCTTGAGTGCAGTTGTCAAAATTTTACTGTCAATGGGTGTATGATTTTCAGTTTACTCCCTAGTGATGAGAAGGAGGCAATGATAGGTGATGTTTTGTCATTCTTGTTGTCTTTATTTGGTAAGCAATTCCTTCCCTGGGGCTTCATAAACAGGAGGAGCCTGTTCAAAGGTAGTTAATATGGCCCAATATTGCTTATCCTCAGTGAATGATGATGCTGTGCTTTACAAAGACCGGTAGACCTGCTGCTGAGAATCAGCTGTTGAGAATCTTAGTGCTGTTGAGAAGTGAGAACTGCACAGCAAAAGATCTGTACAGCAGATAGAAAGCTGCACATCTTTTAGGCAACTTGTTCTAGCCACAGGGTGCCACTGTTGCTCCAGCAGATCGGCATTGTTAAAGCAACAGAAAATGTGTCACCGGGAGATTAACATGAATATGAACTACTTCAATCTAGTTTTTGAGCTAATGTTTATGCATTAATATGTTATAATCACACAATAATAGTTTGCTACCTTTGAGAAGCTCTAAAAGATGTACAACCTACTTAAATTAGGGAAAGGACTTTAACAATTCTCTGAAACCAACCTTCATACTTTCTAACTTGTATCATGTTGGCCTGTTTGCCACTGCTCTGTGCCCATGTCAGCCATAGGAACCACTAGATTTTTCACACCAATAAATAGGCAATTACATATGTTCTGTTAAGAGACTCTAGTGAAGAAATAGATATGTTTCTGAGTTTGATAACGTTCTCCATAGGCAATAATAGCTGCAAGAGTTAGAGAAACTAGTTTGGATGTTGTGTGGCAGCTCATCAATGAAGAAACAGAAGATGAAATATTGCTTCAACAAAATTTCGCCAGTGGCATTCTGAGGCAATAACTGTTATTTTCCAGGTAGTCTAAGTGAGCAGGTTGAGTGTTGTTTTGTTGTTTTTTCCCTTGCATTAGTAAGATTAGTTATGGACACCTACTGAAGTTAATGGATCCTTCTACTATTAGCCTAAGAGAGGACAAAAATTTATTCCTCATGTTAGAGAACCAAATCAGAATTTGGAAAGTGCATTAAAATACTGTTGATAGGTATAAAGCTGAAAGAGTAAGGGAGTGGAAGAAGTTTTTCTGGATTTTATGGACTGCTTAAATATTTTTCACTTAAAATTAATTGGATTTCATACTAAGAAAGCATAAGGAGCCAAAGTTAAAAAGCAGGACACTGCCAAGGAAGTCCCATTCTCACTGGAATACAAAGGCATTTTATACTTTATTTTGGCCCTTCAGGCCTTTTATTTCCTGATCTATCTTCACTTACAAATAGTTTGCTCATAAAGATACCCAGGAATTCATTCCACAAACAGCAAAACTGGTACTGTATGTGTATGGTAATGTGTCTGAGCACTAGACAAAATAGTACAGTGTCGTGGTTTAGGGCTGGGCTGGCCACTAAATCCTGGACAGAAGCTCTCTATTAACCCCTCTTCTCTCCCCAGAAGGGAAGAGAAAAGAGAATAAGGGAGAGAGACTTTATGAGCTGGAAAATAAAACTAACAGGTTTAATGAAACAATAATACTGATACTACAGGATAATAATGTAAATAGGGAAATAATGGAATATATATAGATATGTACAAATATATATAAAACCAATATACAATCCTACAAACATCCTGTGATATTTATATGACATACAAGCTTTATCACTTGTAGAAGTGCATACTGTCCGTGCACTTTCTGTCTGTATTTTGTCCTAAAATTAATGAGGTCTCAAGTAACAGAATAGAGTGTGTGAGTCTGAAGGAGGAGACCTTCGGCTCTCCAGTTTGGTCCCACAGATAGAGGGAGGGTTCTGTGTGTCTGTGAGAGAGGTTTGGTTTGAGCACTTCACATCGAACATAAGCTTGGTTTTGGAATCCTTAATTTTGTATCTGCCCTACAAAACTAAGACCAAGACCAATGGGGGGGGGGAAAGGCGCTACTTTCCGCTAAACCCACAACCAAAAATGCATAAAATGTCATGGCAGTTGTCTCTATAGTCTGGGTTTTTTCAGGTTACTTCAGAAGAAATGGTAAGTGTCCATGGCAGACCATTGCTGTCCACCCTGCTGACATTTACTATTGGGAGGCAGGTCAGGGATCATGCAAGGCTTTATACATTTGGAAGTTCTTAAAATTCAGGTCTTTTAGTTGCAAGACTGGTAGATGTGGTTTATAGCCACTGAAATGTATACAACTTTTTCAAAACTTTGCTTTTTCAAATGTATTATTCTGGAACTGAGAGAATGTTGGGCCTGAGCACACTATGTTTTCTGAGTTGAGTTATGCCTACATATGAAAGTTATAGATAATCTGAGTCTGGAAAAATGACACACAGTTTCATCGGTTGCCTACCTGTTGCAACTGATTTTGCTACAGAATTACACTTGAGAAATGTATGAAGTCTATAATTTCTTCTAATCTTCTTAATGTCTGAACCAGATCTTAGACTTTCAGAGAGGACCTGATTTTGAGCTAAGCCTCCATAGTAAAAATTCAGCCTTAAGGAGTTTTTCCATGGACAAATTACAAATTGCTGGAAAATAAATTTCATATTGAAAATGTAGATTCAGCCTTCAGTGCCACAGTACTTTGCTTTTCCCTTTAATAACGTAGTGACCTATATGTGCAAAGTTTCTTAAAATATTTCTTGAGGCAATTTTTATTCTGCTCTGGGTGTGATGAGATTTATTTTCTATAACTAGCTGAGCTCCAGTAAATCTTTTGATTAAAAACTTCCTTAACAGGAGCAGATGCTCAGGAATAGAGGTGATAAAAACAGGGAGTTCTAGAATTCCATGGAGTTTAGGCATGGCACACTTTTAATAGATGCAGGTATGTACCCATATAAATTTATGTCATCCTTTGTGCGTTTATTATTTCAGAATTACTCTAAAGGGAGTAGCATTGCATCTTAGCCTGTATTAAAAACAGTGTGACCAGCAGGTCCAGGGAGGTGATCATCCCCCTGTACTCGGCACTGGTGAGGCCGCACCTCGAGTACTGTGTTCAGTTCTGGGCCCCTCACGATAAGAAGGATGTTGAGATTCTGGAGCGTGTTCAGAGAAGAGCCACAAGGATGATGAGGGCTCTGGAGAACAAGCCTGATGAGGAGCGGCTGAGGGAACTGGGGTTGTTTAGGCCTGTTCTCCAGAAGGCTGGAGAAGGCTGAGGGGAGACCTCATCACCACCTACAGCTACCTCAAGGGAGGTTGTAGAGAGGTGGGTGCTGGTCTCTTCTCCCAGGTGATGGGGGATAGAACAAGGGGAAATGGCACCAAGCTGTGCCAAGGGAGGTTCAGGTTAGAGATAAGGAGGAAGTTCTTTACTGAGAGGGTTGTCAGAGGCTGGAACAGGCTGCCCAGGGAGGTGGTGGAGTCACCATCCCTGGATGTGTTTAAAGAGCGGGTAGACGAGGTACTTAAGGATATGGTTTAGGGGGTAAACAGGAACGGTTGAACGTGATGATCTCGGAGGTCTTTTCCAACCGAGCGATTCTGTGATTCTGTGATTGTGCTTTCTGTAGAACAGAAATAATCTCCAAATCTATGAAACATGTAAAGTTTTCATTGAGATTTCCTGTGAGAGTGCAAATCACTCTGATATGTTCTGTGGGAACGCGTCAGGCTTTTACAGAAAAACAACAACAACAAAGCCTTCACACAGGCTTTTATACAAAATGAAAAGTTAAATTAGTCAGTGTCTTCCTCAAATTGATATGGACTACAGGAAGATATGAAAATCCCCATACTCCCTTATGCACTCAGCTAGGTATCATGTAGCATCTTTTGTATGCAGCTCATTGAAATGAATGAGAACCTTAAAAGTAATCAATCTGTTTAAAATAAATATATGTTTACCTGATTCCTTTAAGATAAATATGAAAGAATAGGATACATGCTGTAAATAGAGGATGATAATGTGTAATGAGTCCTGGCAGCTAGAGGTTTTGGCCTGTTTAGTTAGCTGGTTCATCCAGAAAATGATAAATCATGTCAAGATGGAGAAGTAATTTCATTGCTTAAAAATGAAAAGAAAATCTGATTTTATGATGTCAAGGTTAGGATTTATAAGCAGGATTCCCATAATCTGTCATTCAGAAGGAATTGTGTTATTTAGGATGTATTTGCAGGCAGTGAAGCTGAAAATATTTTGGTGTACAATCCCAAGTAAGTTTACACTATCTCTCGCATCTAAATTGGTTTTCTACCCTACGCAGATAGAAACACACACACAAACACGCACACACAGATTGTTAGTGCTGAGTTCCCTTATGAATTAGTTATAAATGACAACAGCATGAAACACCAGATGGGGAAGGTGTTTGTGCTTCTTTCTGTGGTGTCAACAGTGGTTGCAGCCCACTGAAGGTAATGGCAATGATAAAACCTGTGACAGAATTGTCCTAGATAACATTTATTAGTGATAATACTTAGAGGGCAACTGGCTGTTGGGAATAGACCTATGTTGAGTCTCATCCTTCAGTTATTTAGGAGTATGGGAATTTTGACACTGGCTTCTGTGAGAAGGCAGAAAGGGAAGGAGCTGGGCAGAACTTAACAGGACGGAGTATTTATTCAGATATGCTAAGGCAACTTTTGGTGCCTGAGGAAGGTGTTTTCCCCAGTTTTGTCTTTTGTATAAGTCAGTTGTGGCCCACAACGAGGATTCCTATGTGTTACTGCACTATGGCTATAACAACTAAACTGCATGCAATTAAGTAAATATGTACATAACAGCTATAATAGCTGCAAACTCGATCCTTTATTGGGTCACAGAGTCTCAAGCTGCTAGAATATCTATAAATTTATAATCTTTTAAAGCATTTATATAATCAAGTTTTCCTTATCCTTTTATTATTTAATTTGACTTCTGGCATTGGAAATTTTTCTGCAGAGCATTCCCAGCTCTCTGCAGTCCAAAGCACCAACTTTTATACACTTTTGGAGGACAGAAATGACTTTGAGACAAACCAGTGCGTGAAATGAAATGACAGCTCCACCTACCTTTGCCAAAAATCTGCTTCAAAACCTTTTTTCTAACTTGCATATCTCATCATAACTGATAATGCAGAGTTTTAAGGATGAACATCAACCTATACATATCCTCTGTGTAGAGTGATTCTTGTAATGGCACAGGGTTGATGGTGATCTGAAGCAGGAGGGTTATGATGGGGTTATGGTTTCAGAGAAGCATGTATAGACACACTTACACAAATTGCTGGCTTGCATAAGAGAACACTAAATACAAGTCCCAGATTGTGTGAAAGATGAGATCAGGAAGGGGAGCATGTGTACTGGATCTTGATGAAAGACAGGGTATAAAAGATAGGAAAGCAAGAAGCAAGACTGGATTTGGGAACACCATATTCATGTTTGACTTTTACATTTAAGGACACTTTTGTTTAAAGGACTTTACCTCCTTCATGCGGAAGAAGCCTGTAATGTTCTGACAATGTGGTCTGGGGCCTGTTGTCACCTGTGGTCTGTTACAGTTGTGGTTCTTCTGTCCCTTCTCTCTTTCACTGTGTGTTAATTTTACCTTCTGAAGTACTTGTAGCTTTTACTGAGCTCAAGGAGACTAAGAACACCATCTTTGTTGGACTATCTCTTAAATCTCACAAAAAAAAAAGGCTTTGAGTTCATACTGCTTGCTTCTATGAGAGGGATGCATTGGACTAAAGTTGCAAAGTACAAAACAGAGTAACTAAAATGATCCTGCTTCTACCCCTAATATCCTGTAGGACACTGCAAACATCAGGGAGTTGGGAAGGCTAGTTTAGATGATTATATGATAAAGATAATGTTAATGACTTACTTAACCAGTAGTCATGCCTTCAGATGGTCACACACAAGTCCAGCTGAAATTTGGTGCTATCTCTTGAACTCAAAGCCATTTTTTTTTGGTGAGATTTATACCGCTTGCTTCTATGAGAGGGATGCATTGGGCTAAAGTTGCAAAGTACAAAACAGAGTAACTAAAATGATCCTGCTTCTACCCCTAATATCCTGTAGGACACTGCAAACAGCAGGGAGTTGGGAAGGCTAGTTTAGATGATTATATGATAAAGATAATGTTAATGACTTACTTAACCAGTAGTCATGCCTTCAGATGGTCACACACAAGTCCAGCTGAAATTTGGTGAAGGAATTGCAAGGGTTCAGTTAAGTTAATATTTCTATATCAGAAAGCACTGGTCTTGCTACACGTTGAAGAACATTGTAATAACAAGACAGCAGGAAATCTATTTATTTCCCTCCATATCGCTCAGTGCTGCTTTGTATCACTCTGCACGTACTCTATTTTTACACCTGCAGCATGTGAGAGTTGGCTGTAGGTCTGATTAATGGTTCTGGCACACTCAGTTGCACCCTTTTTTCCCTAATACGTCTCTGCAAGCAGAAAGCACAGCCTGCTCTGCTTGCAATAAATGAGTGACTGTTCCTTTCAAAACAAGTCAGGCACTGCCAAACGTCTTGGCACAGACACATCTCATGGTCAAAAACTTCCTTCAGAAGTATGCTACTAATTATGGGAACTAAAATTTTCATTTGTATACAGCTGTTGGCTTGAACACATGCTCGAGTTGTGAGTCCTTACTACCACTCCTACTTCAAAACTACTTTGTACATCTATTATGATACTGGCTCTTAAAGTGAAAGCTCTTTTAGGTGCTCAATCTTTCACGTTTATTTTGGACTATTATCCCTATTATATTTATAAACATGAGTTCTTTTAGGTGCTCAATCTTTCACATTTATTTTGTACTATTATCCCTATTATATTTATAAACATGAGTTTGTATGGCTCTTGCTGTACTGGATTGGTTAAAAAACGTGCTTCCCCAGGGAAATAGAGCTGTTATGACATTCCAGAGTGTAACATAATATCTGGGTTGTGTTTGAAGCCAACAACCTATAACCACTGTGGTGTTGGTTGTTTTCTCTGTGAAGAGCAACAAGCAGCAATCTCCACATGAATGATACTGTCTAAGGTAAATAGTATGTGAAGCTCTAGGGCATCCTATGTTTGTTGCCAAGATACCGATCCTAGAAAATAACAGCTGTCAAGTCAGATGCAGTTTATTTAGGAATCTGAAAGTACGAACCCGTGACAGCAGCATGATGTAGAAGCTCAGTTTGGGTTCATTTGTTCTAAGGGGCAAAAGGGAGAATAGCAGCATCTTGATAGAGCCTTCAGCTGTCTGTAGGAGAGAGGCAGCAGTTGAGAATGGGATGGGGAGGGGGAAGAAATTGCTGGATTTTGAAAGCCTTTTAACCTCTGACTTCAGAGAAGAGTGTGTGTCAAATCTAATGAAACAAGGAGGCAGATCTGGAAGAGCCGGATGGTGACACTTTTATAAGACAGCAGACAAAGAAGCTGTCTTTGTTGAATGGAACCCGACAGTAATTTCTCTTTCTACAGAAATGGCAACTTGCTGCAGAAGAAAATAAAAATGGTAATGTGTGTGTGTGTGTACACATCAAATCCTCCTGACTTACAGCAAAACACTAGGAAATGGTGACACCAGTGGCTTTCCATCATTTAATAAGTCTATCCACAATCATTGTGTTTCTTTTTAAAATTTTTCCAAGCTTAGTGATCCCTCCTCAGCAGTACTTCCCTGTCATAAGGCAGCAGAATGCCTAATGTTACAGAATACATTGCCTGTTTTAAACCAGTTAGATGTTTTCTTAAAACAGATGTATGAGTAGGTGAATTCCACCTGTAAATGACTGACATTTTACCTGTCCTTCATCAATTGGATTTGCCTATGATTCAATCTACTAATGTCAAGATTCATACTGAAGTGTGAGAAACGCTTTTCCATATAGTTGTCTTTTCAGCATTCTCCCAATTATTATGCAAAGAGTGTATTAGATTCTTACAAATTTTGCCCAAATAGTGGCTTTTAAAGGCTTAATGCCTAATAAGCGACATTTTATGTGGGCCTGGAGAAAGGAGATTGCAATGTAATGTCACAAATGTGGAGAATATTGAGTCAGCAGATTCTTGCATATTTTAGTTGCACAACATGTAGGTGATACGTGTAGAAGAAGTGCTTTCGGTTGGAACTGGTTGAAAAATTCACGATCAAACAATAATCAGAAAATGCTGTTTGGTAAAACTTGAGACACTTCTTAGTGACATACTGCCCATGAACCTAAGGCAAGGTCTCAGAGTGACCCTGCATTTGTAGCTTATTGCCTTGAACTTCTCTGCAGACAGCAGAAACATCCGTTTCTCTGAACAGGTTCAAACTCTGAATAGCTTTGTGTTTACCTCAGTTTTATTTTTATTAACAAGGTGCAAAATATCAAAGAATAGTAAGAAAATTCCCTATGAACTCAAACCTCTTGTGGATCGGTTGTTTTTGCCTGCTCTGGGGAGATGCGCTAATACAATCGCATGTAGAAATTAAAGGGAAATGCTGTGTGAATAATTTTAATTCTGGCTTATGATTTTTAGTGAGTGTTTTGAAGCCTTTTCTACATAAAATAAAGGGAGACAAGGAAGTGAACAAGGGGCATGTTCTTTCATGATATAACCAAAACACTTCAAGCGTAGAAATTATTTAGCCCACTTTAATTCAAGAAGGGGCAACTCTCTGGTTATTAAAAGAACCTAAATTGACACTTAAGATCTTAGAAGGTAAATCTGCATTCTCTGGGGATTATTTCACTTAAAAGAAATAACGAAGTATTGTGACACAAATGGTGTCCGATAAGTAAGAATATGGGGAATGAGTCCAGCCTTCAAGGAGGGGCTTTGGGTAGAATTGGAATAATGTCTCCAGCTACTGTACCAGAATAATGCAACTGTCTCAAAGTTTGAGATGTTGAAAAGTCTGTACCTTCTGCTGTTGCATAATCTATAGAGGCACAGAAATGTGAGGTTTTTTTGGGTTCTTGGGTTTCTCCTTCTGAAAGTGTGTGGAAAAATTGGAGAAGCTGCTTTTACTAAGATTTATAAGGAATTAATATTAATTTGGATACTATGGCTGTCTCACTTCCTTCTTTATAATTTCTGAGTTGTATTAGAGTAAGCTTAACTAAAGCCAAACAAAAGGAGTCAACTGTGATTTATACAGGAATGCTATCAAATTATGAGGACTGAGCTGAGGTGTCCACACTCTCACAAGAAAATTGAAAAGGGAGAGCAAGGCAGTAAAGTGTGGCTCACACACAAGTCTTCTGGTCGTAACCTTGATTATTTTTGTTCCCCTTATATGAGCAAGATGCAATATTAATGGGATTCATCAGATGCTGCTGCTGTTCATTTACAGATAGCTTTTCCTGAATGCATATTTTAGACCTTGGGGGAAAATTTTCATTATTGCTTATAGTGTATTTTTATTATTGCTAGTGTTTTTTGCTGTAAAGTATGCTCTGTTTTAGAATCACAGAATAATTTGGTTTGGAAGGTACCTGCAAAGGTCTTCTAGTCCACTCATGAGATGAAAATGTGCAAGTACTTGTATTGAAACCTCCAAGGAAGGAGATTCCCATAGTCTGTTCCAGTATTTGACCACTCTCATGGTTAAAATAAATGAATATTTACTTAGATCTAATTGAAATTCTATAGTTGGAATTTCCAACATGTGTCCATTACCTCTTGTCCTATTTGTGTGTACCTCTGGTTTGAGTCTGAAAAGAGTCTGGCTCTTTTCTCTGTACAGTGCAATATAAGGAATCCCTTTCAGCCAGGCCCATATAAACACAGGTGCTGAGTTGCTGAAATAGCTCCATCTTACACAATTAACAGTTGCTTCTTGGTCAATCAAAAATTAGATGCTAGTGTTGCTGCTTTCATCCAGGTTTTACTGCCTGACTTTTATCCTGGCTACAGCTGCTATTCTTGATATTCAGTTTCTGTTTGGACTCCTGTTACTGAACAGTTGCCATGGTATATTTGATGGTCCGGGGAGTTGCTGCTCTGGCCCCTTGCATGTGAGGCAAGCAAATACAAGATAAAAAAAACCAAACCGAACCAACTGTCCCGGTTTGAACTAAACAGAACTAATTTTCTATTTAGGGATTTTACTTTTCAGCTAAGTCTCTTCTAAGTGGCTATGCTTTCTAAAACTAATGGCATGTTTTTTCCAGACAGTATTCACTTCTACAAGTGATAGTGCTTGTATGGTATATAAACACGGCAAGGGCACTGGCACAGCATGAGTGCTGTAGTCGCACCTGCGGAGAGGAGCAGACAGGACAGATGACCCAAAACTAACCAACTAGGCATTCCATCCCACAGGTGTCAGTATAAAGCTGAGGGATCACGACAGTTCCTCTCCCTCTCCCTCTCCCTCTCCCTCTCGCTCTCCCTCTCCCTCGGTGGGGAGAGGGGTTCACAGAGAGCATCTGGCCAGCATTTAGTGGACAGCACAGCCCAAAACCATGACAGCAACCCAAAACCAAAAACTAAACAAAAGACAGAAACAAAAAAAAAAAACCCACAACAAAAATGAATGCAGAGTGAAATGCATTGCTTGCAGTAAATAAGACAAACCATTAAGTACCTCCATCAATGTCTGAAGAAAAAACATTCTAATTTCATCTTAATGTGCAGATATAATTTAGTTTTTGATTAATTTTGCTTCTGTAACAGGGATTTTTCTAGCTAAATACATGGTACTCTAACCGTAAGTGTATTTTTCTTAAAACTACTCAAGATTTACGAAAAAATTCTGGAGAGAGATTAAATAATCACCACACAATTCTGAGAATTACATTACCCTAAAAAACCCCACAGTATTTTTTTAAAGTGCTGCAAAAAACCGTTAAGAGAATTGAGAGGAGAAAATGTCCTCAATTCAGTGTACAGCTGTAATCAACTCTCAATATACCTTTATCTCAAAGTAAGATGCGCTTGAAAGAATATAGCCTTTAACTATAAGCACCAGTAAGAATATCAGATATCCTGTCAGTCATTACATAGTTTGAAATACCGCATCTTTTGATTCTCAAGAAGATAAGCTTTTATTTTTTCTTCTTTTATGTTGCATCTCAGTTTACCATAAGCAAAGTGGCATTGCAGGCGGCAAAATTAACTGGTTATAGGATAGTAGAGGTGAAAGATTCTTGAGTATTTAATGACAGAGGCACTATTTTACCTTCTTACAGTGGCACAATTCTGAGCAGGTTAAGTCTATCACAAAATAGTTAGCATTTGCTACAGAATAGTATATTGAGCATAGGGAATGACAATGACATTTTAAACAAAATCTGTATCTTTATCCATTGTCTGTGGGCTATTTTTGCATGTATGCATTTTCCATAATGATTTAATTTCTTGTGGACTAGAATTGGAGCATATTAAGACACAAACTAACCAAGAAAGCTGGCAGTGGAAGTGAAGGAAGGCTGCACTTTTGACATTGAATGCTGTGATATCTTTCTCAGTTTCTTCAGAGTTAAGATCTGTTCTGATTTTGGCTGGGTAGAGTTATATTGACTGGTTCTACTTGAATGCAAAGGAGGCTGGCATCTGGATTGAGGGCCTAAGAATGTAGCTTGTAAATAAGAATCTACTTTCTGAATTTCCCCATTTAATTGCTTTTTTGCTTCCATATCATTGTTTATGGCTATTTGGATCCACTGAAAGCTATAGAAAGCTTTCCTTACAAGGTTTCTTAGTGGCATAAGTGTACCTGGAAAACCTATTCCTAACTCTTGACAGTCTGCCTTTCCTTAACTATTTAAGCTTCAGAAAGAGTTGTGCTCCAAGATAAAGCAGTAGCAATAAAAGCAGTGTGAGAGATCTTGTGTCACAAAAGATAAATAAAGGAAAGAGTTTTTCAAGAATGCCAGTCAGTTCGCTTCTAAATCTCTCTGTGACTGTGGTTGGTGCTCCTGAATCTGAGCCTCTGAAAATCTCCAACTTCCGTTACATCCATCATTCAACTTATTACCAACTTCAGAAGGAAATGAAAGGGAAAATCCTGTTATGTCAAATGAGTGTCTCTCTACTGAGGCAGATAAAAGTAAGTGTGGATTTGGCTTTTGTTGAATATTGTACCTCTTGTCTCCTAGTCCCATTTGGGGAACATTTACTGCCACTTCTGGTTGTAAAAGTCAGGAAATCTCCCCCAGTGATAAGTTGTTATGCATTCTACTAAAAACTCTTTGATCAGATGATAATTTTTCCCCATGATTGGCTTGTTCAATCAATGCTTGATTTACAATCATAGGGAATAAATTTCTTCTCTACCATGGCATCTCTGCCTTGCCCTATCTATTTTGTTAAACTAATGGTCAGTAGCATTGCAGGGAGTGAAAAAGAAAGCTGAAATTATTTTTTAATTCTTTAAGGTGTTATGGGAACAGGGTTATTTTATTTTTCCACAGCCATTCTATAACAGGAAAAAGAGTAAGAAATTAAGTCTCTTTTCTATCACCTTAGGCATTAGTATTGATGCCACTTGAAATGAAAAAAATTAATTTTCCTCCAAGTTTGTGAAGAATAGTTTTAAAAAAAAGGCAATCATTATCACACTTCGATGTTTCCTCATTGCCATATTGCCAGTTACACAGGGCAAGTCTGGCCTGCTCTTTACAATCTGCTATTGATTGTAGTTGCACTGCCGTTAAGGTAGTGAAAGCTGCTATTTAAGAAAAATAAAAGTATTTTTGCTCTCTAGCCAGGCAGAACCCACTCTCAGCTGTGTTCTTGGATTATGTTTTCCCAACCTTACATTTGTCCTTGTTGAACTTCATACAGTTCCTGCTAGCCCGCTTGTCCGGTCTGTCCAGGTCTTCCTGGAGGGTGACTCTCCCTTCTGGAATGTCAACTGCCCCACTCATTTTGGTGTCATCAGCAAACTTCATCAGGGAGCTCCTGATCCCAACATCCAGATCACTAATGAGGATATTAAATAGCATCAGGCCCAATATTGATCCCTGAGGAACCCCACTTGTGACCAGTTGCCAGTTAGAGAATGAGCCATTTACTACCACCCTCTGCATCTTTTTCGGTGTTTGTGGTTTGACTAGTAAACCAAGAAAGTACGAGAGTGTGACAGATGAACGGATGATGTGATTATGTAGGTGTGCTTTCATTGAGAAAACAGGGCTGAAAAGCCCTAGTAGAGACTTGCTTATAGCTGACATGCTGCCTGGATCCGCTCTGACACATCTGCTGTGGCTTAACAGCCTATGCACCTTCCAGCCCTCTGGCTCTGAGGCAGCCTGTCAGGAATCCTTTTGTGGAGAACAAGGAAAAAGTTTGAATTTTTATTTTGAATAGGAGCAAAACCATTTTCAAAATTCTCTTTGAAACCTGCCTGCTCTTCTGTATGTATCCTGCTGTTTTGTTTTCTGTAAATATTTCTGCATTGCTCACAGAAAGCAAAGAGATGGAGTACAAATGTAAGACTGCCACAGTTTATAATTTTGAGAAAACAATCATTAAAATAAAAGACTGTGCTGGGTTCAAGGTTCATTAAGGTATTTTAGGTAGCTTGTCTGAAATCTCAAAAGAACAACTAAAGATAATAATTTGAAGGAGCCAAGATCTTTATACTGCAAACAACTACAGAAGAAAAAGAGCTTTCTGCATCTTTCCCTGTCACTGTCTGCACAAAGGTCAGAGATAATGTGAGCCTTTAAAATCTGAAAAGCTACAGTTCCTCGGACAAGGCCATACAACTTCTTTATTCAAGGATTCACTGAGACCAAGGTGTAAATTATTTTTCTATATCAGGTAAAAAAAATAAACAAACCAACTTTTATGCACACTATAGTTACATATCTATTATTGCAATTTACTTCTCTGGTTAGATGGAAATGCAGCTGGAAAGCTGAGGATATTTTGCAAAGTCCAGTATTTCAGTGAAAAGCATTTTCAGAGTAGACCTTGAGCAACCTTAACCACAAACTATCTGATCAAAAGCCTGCAACTAAGGCTTTGCACAAAGGGCTGGGTGGAGCTAAAGGTAAGGCATATATTCATTTATTCATCCAATAAAGGCAATTTCTAGTCAGCTGTATCATTAGTCCAATTTCAAATGCAAACCTCGGTGCTTAACAAATAAGAAAAATTCTTATTTCAAGGGCTGCTTTCTCACCTCCTGCTAATGTGAGATTAGTCAGCACAACACTGATTGGAGGAACTGGAAGTGCCAAAGATTTGGAAAGGTGATCAATGACGATTTCATGGTAACTGAAGACTAATTGTACTCATATAGCAAATAATCACCACATGTACAATTTTTCATTAAAAAAAAGAGAGAGAATAGACAAGCCCCCCTTCATTTTCCTTATCATAAAACCTGATAAAAATCTGGTAAAAATATACATAAATCTTCTCCTGTCTGCTTTATAGAGTGCCCTTTTCCTCAGGCTCCTAATTCCTCCCATCAGGTTACATAGCAGAATATATAGCCACTGCTCTTGGCTGAATTCTGCTTGGCACAGGGTACCTAAAAAGCAGGTGTTGCAGTACCTGCACCTGTTCTGTGAAATGCGCCGTTCCATTTATTATAAATTGACGTAATCCAGGGACTGTACATTTAACCCAGGGCAGATATGTTTGGGTTTTTTTTTTAAAATCAGACTCTATGTGGCTTTCTTTTCAAGAGGTGGGCATAATCCTACTTTCTGTCTTTACTCTGCACTTTTGAAGGCACATAACCTCACCTAGAAAACCTCTCTCAGAGCGCATTGCTTGGCTCAGTTTCATTGGCTAGCCATGCTTGCTAAAGAATATGTTTTAATAAGCTGCCATCTGCAACATACTCATTATAGTCTCTTTTCCAGGACCTGTGATATGTGATAACTTTGTTAAATGCATATAGGAGTAATCTACCATGCAACATTATTTCAGAGTGACACACTGGAATTCGAATTATGCTATTACTTTCTAGAAAGCAAATGACCACAACTTCAAGGAGGAAAGTAATTCTGAGAGTTTTGATGTATTCAAACCTAAGTTTAAGTCCTTACATTAAAAACTAATTAGTTTTGTAACATTGGAGGCACTCAGAGAAAGGTGATGAAGCAAAAAAAAACCCATTTTCCATTCACTTGTAGCTTCTGGGCCCCTCACTATAAGAAGGATGTTGAGATTCTGGAGCCTGTTCAGAGAAGAGCCACAAGGATGGGGAGGGCTCTGGAGAACAAGCCTGATGAGGAGCGGCTGAGGGAACTGGGCCTGTTTAGCCTGAAGAAGAGAAGGCTGAGAGGAGACCTCATCACCACCTACAACTGCCTCAAGGGAGGTTGTGGAGAGGTGGGTGCTGGTCTCTTCTCCCAGGTGATGGGGAATAGAACAAGGGGAAATGGCACCAAGCTGTGCCAAGGGAGGTTCAGGTTAGAGATAAGGAGGAAGTTCTTTACTGAGAGGGTTGTCAGAAGCTGGAACAGGCTGCCCAGGGAGGTGGTGGAGTCTCCTTGTCTGCAGACACCCAAAGCCCTGGCTGTGTTCCTGTGTGACTGCTCTGGTGATCCTGCTCTGGCAGGGGTTGGACTGGGGGAGCTTTCCAGGTCTCTTGCAACTCCAAATATTCTGGGATTCTGTTTATTCTGTAACCTGATTTGTACGTACTGAGGTTTTACTGTTCTCAAACCTACTGATCGATTCAGTGACAAAGACCTTTCAGCCTCCCACAAAATTAGGTAGATTTCTTCACCATTATAGCTTTGTATATATTTTTAAATATTAATGTTTACTTTTGAAATACATATGTTAATGTGGCCTAGCACATGTTTCTCTCTTCTACTTCTAAAACTTCAATTCTGAGTTTCATTGAAACATGACAATATTCAATCACACGTGGCATGACCTGAGCAAGGACCTGTCTTCTTGCATGAGAGTTTCACAGCAAGCAGGCTCTTGATATTTTACAGGCAGCATAAACTGCAGCCTCTAAACAGCTTTATAATTTAGTAATTTGATAACATAATTAATTATGTTATCAAATATAACAATTAGATTGTTATAATTATGCTAACAAATATAACAATATAACAATTATGTTATTGTTAACATAAGTAGTATTAACATCACTAATACGTTGGTACCCATATCAACAAAATGGATTTCTGAGGTCTTCCAAGGTAAGGACTTCCAAGTGTCTCAGCAACACACAAGTTATTCCTAAAGATCCAGCAATATCTGATTGAGAAAAGTTGGTTCTGTCAGTAGGTAGCTGCCAAACAAGAATGAGAACAGTAAACCTTAGCAAAACACCCCTCCCCATTTTAAAAACTTGCTGCATAACCCCAAAATTCACTCCTGTGGAGTAATTATCCATTTCTGCAGTAAATTCCATAGAACTGGCTTTCAAAACTAATACACATAGTTCTGTTACAGCTTAACTGCATTTAGTATCTAAGCCATGACAAACAGTTACTGAAGTAGAAAGGACAACTTCATGACTTCCAGGCACTACAGATTTTGGTAACATGCCATATATCCTCATATTTCTACCTCTCTTTCCTTTCTGTCTTAAACTAGGACTGTACAGCCTCAACCAGTAATCCAACTTTGTCTTTAGAAGTAGTACCACCTACAAGTTAGCCCAGCTTATTTCACATACTGCATTATTTACTTTATAGTGGCTTATCTACTGTAACAGCGGTACATTATAACATCTTAAAAAAATAGTATACACCAAAGGAATAGCTTCTGCTGGACTTTTTCTCAAATAAAAGTCCCACTAAGGTGAACTTTCTCCTTGAAATTTGGAGAATTTATTGATTGCAGTTTCAACCACCCAAATTCTACCTTAAGTCATGTATGGGAATGTGACTGTACATTTACACATATTTTTTTCAAATTATTGTTTCTATTTTACTCACCTCACATTTTAAATAGATTATAAATAATTCCAAATTCCTGCAAATATAATACAAACTTAACAAAAAAGATTCCCAAGTGTTCTCATAACCCAATTGTATCTTCTTTCATAACATTACCTTCAGTATGCAGATTAATTTTATTGCATAAGCCTCTTTGGAGTTTCCAAGTTGATCTCCTTTTAACCATCTTGGCTATATCTCCTCCCAGAAGGACAGGTAAGCTTGCAAAAATTCAGTTCCAGATAATTAAACTGAAAGCCAGGAGTACTTCAGTGACAATGTAAGAATGAAGAGGTTTGACTACCCTGGCGAACTATCACACGATGGGATGATCTCTTAAAATCAACACTTCTAAAAATCAGATGTTCAGAACTAGTCACGGGTAGAACTTTAACATAGTCCAGGCAACAAGCAGCCCTTAATCGTGCATTTGAAGTATTTGCTTAGGAGGCATTCTACCATGAAAATAGGAAGGCAAAAATGATACAAGATAGTAGCTGCGTTAGCTATAGATCAAATGTTAGCAGTGGGTTATAGCACTGAATGAAAATCACTGGATCCATTTATCACCACAAAAAAGGTTCTTCATCGAGTACTTCCTTGGATTATGGTATGAAATAATTCGAAATTCTTGTTTAAGTGAACAACTCTATTTACTATAAGCTCATATGTCTAAGAAGCTGTAATTTTAGATAAATACAGCAATTTATTATAGTCTGACATAAAATACTAATTAATGTGTCATTACACTTAATATGTCGCTAATTAATGTCATCACAGTTCAAATGACGTTTATAGTTGCACTGAGGTGGTCTGGATTAATCCACTAGAACTAGAAAAATGTGGTTATAAGTCTCTTTCCAGTGAAAGATTTGCATCTGATAAAAGACAGTGAGCATGGAGAACCTTGATGTTGTCTTAATATTTTCTTCAATACTGAGTTTATAGAAAGACATCAAAACATCACGAAATACCACAGCTTTTTTATTTCACGCTTTTTACATTTTTGAAATCCATATATTTTTCTGAACTGATGTTTTTTCTCTCTTTTACAGTGCCTACAGACTGCTTACAATACCTCTGAATCAAATGGAGGATATAGCGCTGTAAATGTTTAAGGAAACCATACCTTGGTATATTCAATTAATCTACTTTGGGTATTCCACTATTATTTCACAGCAACTTATGAACTTGTATCATGAGTACAGCTGTAGCTGGTCCAAATATTAAAATGTTTATAAATCTGGAAACATTTTCATAGCATTTTGTGAAAAAAAAAATAAAAAGAGAAAGAAAATGCTCAGGGAAAAATAATCTTCAAACTTGCAACTTCCTCAGAGTTCATATATAACCATCCTAATGCCAGATAAAATTCTAGAAATAGAAAGCAAACCAGACACCTGTTTTAGTACCAAGAAAGATATTAACAAACTCTAAACCATGAAAGACCCATAGGAGCTAGTGATTGCTCTGGCTGTCTCAGCTTACCAGCACTATAACACAGTCTGTAAAATACTTCTCAGTCTTCTTAGACATCAGGGATTTTTAAATAAGATTTCACTGGAATCCTTCAATTCCTAAACTTCTCTGGCATTTAATTACATATACTGCTGATGGCCAAGCTGATAAGGTTTCAATGCTTAGCTCCGAATTCTTGTGGTATTTTTTATCTAGGAGGATGAAAGTCACCTTTCTCAAGACTGATATACTAACAAACATGTCAACAAATACTTGTCACAAAAGGCATGCCTTTGATGCTTAAATCATGTCATCCTTTACCTATCATGTACTAGATTAAACTCAAACCCTCATCACTGTAGCGATCATGAAGCTCAAACTAGCTAAAAAATTGCCCCTGTCTCCTGGTTTCCATCTCCCAAGGCAGCTGCTTTCTTTGGGTACGATGAAACCCTGAATGGCTGAGGTAAGGCACATCAGGCATAACAGAATCATCCAATCAGTTACTGCAGACAACCACATCAAAAAACTCTGAGCGTAATAAAATCCATCCTAACACCAAATGTGCTCCTGTCACCTCTGGTCCTGTGGATGGCTGCTCCAGAACCTCATTCCATTCATAGTTATTCTTGATTACCACCATAAATTTAGTTAGGGGCACTGTATACTTTGTATTTTTTGTTATGCTAGTATCATTCATCATCTTAAATAGCCCTTCCACCTCTGCAGTGTTTATGCCTGAAGTTTTTATAGAAAACAATCAGATTCTTTCTCTAACGCTGTTTGTTGGCTTGGTGAATGTCAATTTTAAACATGAAGATACTGATTCCCTTACTGCCCCTTTCTGTTGTGGACTCTTCTAAAATCATCTCCTCTGGGTACAAACCTGACTCCTCTAAGGACAGAATGGGAGATCCATTTCCTCACCATATGCTGTAAGAACACAGGTGCATGCACAAAAACCTTTATGACCAGGCCATTTGCCTAGGTGTCTGCTGCCCTAGCTTGAGAATATTGATCATCACATTGACGTGCTGCTATGAGCTAGGCTATGCTTTCAGAAGATACTGTGCAAACACAGGTAAGGTAATTAGGGTGGATATTGCCACTAGTTGTTCAGATCACTTAGTCACACTTTTCTGCTTTGAGGTAAGAATGATTTATCATAATTTCCTTGACAAGCTAAATGTAATACATAGTGTGTCTCATTTTAAGAAGCAAGCTTTTTCTTCCAAGTATTTACCTTTGTTTGAAATGTTCCTGTACATGCTGAGTCTACAGATGCATCAACTTATATTGACAGGGATAATATAGGACTCAATACTGAAACTACTGTCACTTTGAATCTTTAAGTGAAATAATTTATTCTGAAATACTAATACTTTCAGGATTCTACTCCTATAGTAATTTTCCCAATTAATTGGCAGGTCATATTTTCATTTCACTGCAGTCTAAACAGAAAATAGTTTTGCATTTTTGTAAATGTATTTTTAAAGCCATTTCTAACAGCTTAAATCCATGTGTATATATAAGTAATTAAACCTCAAATCCAACTGGTTCTTTTCTGTACTATTGGAATTACACTGATCTTTCTTAAGCTTTATGTTGCTGAGAGACTCTATTACAGACACATGAGAGTGTTTTAAATTAATTCTGTATTAGTATTTGTTAGTTACATATACTCCTTTCCGTTTCCTTGTTGTGTCATTTGTTGTCGTTTTTCTTTCAAAACTGCCTATCTCTCTAATATATTCTTCACGTGTAAAGCATATACAGCTGAGTGCATTACACAGCCCATAGTCAATGGGATGCTAAGTGCCATATTCACTGTAGTGGGTTACCTTTACTTCATGTTAAACACATCAGCAATTCTGGCTTCCAGTGTATGTACCAAAGTTTGCTATTAATATTCACTTTCTTGATAATTAGTAATATTTTCAGGGGGCTGGGATACTTCAAGGCTTGCTAGGAACTGAAAGTACCTCTAGTTCTTAATCCTTGCACAAAGGACCTGTTACTGCTTTTGCTGATTGTTCTCCCTGATAAAGGCATTGCCTGGCTGGCCAGCCCTTACTACAGCATTTGCCAGTGCTTACTGTCAGCCCCCAGCTTCCCTGCAAGCTGCCCCTGCATGGGTTGCAGCTGGATGCCTGATGTTGAATTCATGTCTGCGAGCAAGCTTCAAAGTTAGGCTTTTGGGCATGAAACAGAAAGAAAAAGGGTTTTTTTTTAGTAGAATATAAGAAATATCATTCCTATCTCTGTCTGACAACAAGACTCATTCCTATCTTCTTCAAATATACCTCAGGTAGGAATCCCTTGATATCATCTAATACATGCCTGATATTGAATTCATGTCTGTGAGCAGAAAAAGAAATTGTTGGTTTTCCAGGATCCATCACAACAGATCAGTGTCAGAAAGGTTTAATATCAAAATAGACATAAGAATTTCCAAGCAAGCTTCAAAGTTAGGCTTTTGGGTATGAAACAAAAAGATTTTTTTAGTAGAATATAAGAAATATCATTCCTATCTCTGTCTGACAACAAGACTCATTCCTATCTTCTTCAAATATACCTCAGGTAGGAATCCCTTGATATCATCTAATACCCAAGAGGAGTTGCTGGACTCATCTGACCTTCTGAATTATCCCTCATGTCTGCTCATTTTTACTTCTTTATAACCTGTTACATATACATGGGTATATACAATGACCATTGAACGCTACAACATACATACGAAGAATTTCTTCTGTCCAGTTCAGATCTAATCATTCAGGATATACAGAAGGATAAAAGCCCTTTGCACTCTCCTGGATTTTACTGCACAGTGTCTGTGATACAATGCTACAGTAAAAGCTATTACAGAAATCAACACTTCAGAAGAGAGAAACCAAAGATTCAAACTTGGAGAGTCTCTCTAAATAAATTCCCCATTTGGCTCTCTTGTAGAAGAGCTTAACAGCTGTGTTACTGCATAGCAGTTAAGAGAGGAAGCATTATAGAAACCCATCCATGGGAACTCTTTTTGGAAAAGGCAGTTTTCAGAGGATCAAAGCACAATCTAAGTTCAAAGCTGAACAAAAGCTAGAATGGTGGAGAAAGCCATCGGGCTTTACCAGGTAAATGATTATTATTTCCTAAAGATTTTCAATGGAATCGCAGCCAAAAGTACTGCCCTCAAGGTGATTTTGAGATCCAGCACCTCTGTTTGCCATCTTGACTGGAAGATATTACAGCAAATAAATAAATAATATAAAAAAAACCAATCCTATGTATATAGCCTTTCTTTTTATTTTTTTTCCATATGTGATTACCAAAATCCCTTACATACTTAAACTAAAGAATGAAATTGTGAGATATTAAAAAAACACAACCCAAGAATTTCCTTACTGTCTACATCCCACATATATTCCAGTGGCAAAAGGACTGCAGAAGTCATATGCGAAATACATGCTAGAATTCATGCAGATCTTTATATTGACTGTCAAAGTAAGTAGGCAAAGTAACAAAACAAAACCAAATAAATCTGATTTTTTTTCAGTTACTTCTGTTTTCATTGCCAAATGGTGCTCCTTCAAAGTCAGCATACAGGTAGTGTCAGGAACAGGATTTTGCCTTAGCTCCTGACTAAGGAAATGGTACCAAAAACCCCACAAAAGGTAGTTCTACAGTTGTCTTCTCTAGTTTGCTTTAATATTCTTCCATCAATTAAGTACTAAGAAATGAAGTTCAGCAACCTAGATCTCTTTGCTCTCCCTCAGACGTTGTTCTGAGCTGATGCAGCGCAGCCAGTGCTACATGAAGCAGTTAGAAGCTACAAGGGAATTTAAAAACAGAATAATTTACCAATGCATGTAATATTTCATATACCTGTTTTATACACCTGCTACATCTGAAGCATTTTTTCCACACAATGATTTGTATTGTCAGCATCTCAAAACTTCCATTCCCTTCGAAACATTAAAATCAGTGGAATGGGACTTAAAATGACCAACTGAGAATGAGACCAAAGAGCTCTAAAAATAGTTATTTTTCTCCAAGTAATAAACAGCACATCAAGAAACTACTTGTTGTAGGATCTCATTGGTTCTCAAAGTGTTGGTATACTGCTTTGCTGCAGGTGAGGTACGATTATTGTGTCATTTAAAGCATGGACTACTAGTCTAAATCCACTAATGTCAGTCAATAACAACAGCTGTTCTCAGACCATGCATTCGCCTGCAGAAATCAGATTTTTTGAGGTAAGAACACATTGGTGCTGAATATTGGGGGCGGCTAGCACCCATTATAGGCTAGTGAAAACCTAAGGAGGGACTGTTACAGAACAGAGATGAAAAAACAGAGGCAATAGCTGAGCTAGAGAAACTGAAATAGTTTATTTTGCATCCTGGACCTATTTATACAGTGGTCTGCTTCACCTGCTCCTTTTCTTTTTTTTTTTAAATATTTTTCCTAAAGCTAAGGCCTCCTTGGAATGAAACCCTGCAAGGGAGGTCAAGGACAACAGAAATGGCTTCTTCAAATGCTATGGTATTTTCCAAGCTTCTAAATATTGCCATCGCTATCTGAATATATTTTGATTTATATCTGTATATTAAATATGTATATTCCTATTAAAGTATCAGGACATCCGTGTCCTGTCACCTTTATTCCAACATATTCCTCTTTGCTTTTACTATTTCTAGTTTTGTCATTCTTAACCTTAGATACTTTTACCTCTCCTTCCTCTCTTTAGGAGCATTGCTTTCCTCTGTTTTAAGTCTCCCATATCTTTAAATGAAAAACACTGAGTTAAATATCAGTTACTGTTGGCATGCAAAAACTGTAGCTCTAAGTTTGGAATTGAAGAGGTGGAAGAACTTACAGGGTAAGGTATTAATCATTATTACAGTCTTTGCTTGATAATACATAGCAAATATGATTAACAACCCGAGTATGAAATTGCTACAGGCAAAGGGCATTAACAAATTGGCAAATGCGGTGCCTAAGGGAAGTAACCAAGACAAAGCTGTCTATCTGAAACTGCTGCTTTGTCACTGTCTAAATATTCACTTTCTTCAAGTGCTGCAGAGTGTGAACTGAACGTTGTAACTTGCTGAGGGGATGCTGACTGAATGCTTTGAAGGAGACTTTGTGATGGCAGTGCACTCCAATGACATACTCAGGAGAATTGTTCTTGTTTTTTAGGGAAGATATTTGTGAACCCTGTATCATGAAACTATATGGAGTATCTTTTCACACTCACTTATATCCAGTATAACTGGAACTATTTGTGAGTGCCCTGCATCTTGAACTATAAATTGTCTATTTCTGCACAGTCCACAAGAGGCACTTCATGGCCTTGTCCTGCCTCATTCAGGGAAATATAAACTAACCTGTTCATGTGCTGATTAGTTTTCCTTATAAAGGATATTTTGAGATTGATATGCAAAGTAATGTGGCAAAAGTGTATTTTAAGATTGATACGAAACATTTGTCCACCTGGTAAGAAATATCATTAGGTGGAAGAGTTTGAAGAAAGTTGGTGATGGAGCGAAGTTTTCAGACCATTCTAACTAGAATTCTGCTTATAGCTCTGTGTGGTAGAACATCATCCTTACTTTAGATCTAAAAAAACTCCTACTTTACTACTACTGCTGGTGGTATTAGCAGGGAATGTAGCTTCTGTCTCTGATGCACCATCAACGCTGACAGGAGTTACACAGCCACTCGTTTATTGTAGATATCTCGGAGACTTTGGAGTGGTCTGGTCTCCAGTCTTACAGGACTCTGGTCAGTTTGCAACTTCAGACAGATTGCACTGTTAGTGTTCCTGACTAATGGCAGAAAAATTCACACATCTGAAGTGAGAGCACAGATAGTTTCCATGGCTTGTGTGAATGAACAGTTAAAACCTGAGGCATGTTTCCTGAGAAATGTGAGAACTACTGCATAAGAGATTTCAGACAAGGTTAGGCACAGCTGAAAAAACAGAGAATACTGAACACTACTCAAACAGGAAAAGAGAAGCATACCAAAGTGTGATGTAAAAGTTCAATTTTTTGTATGTTTATTACTATAAACTGTTCAGTGGGAAGCCAGGCAGCAGCAATCTTTCGGCACTTCAGGATATGTTCATTTGTGAGCAGTATAACCTAGTTTGCTGTATTTTGGTTCTTTCAGAACCTGCACAAAATACCCTTATTAGGCCTTAGCAATACAGTATTCCATTTCTTAATTTGGTTGTTGCCCAGGCAGACAAAGCAGCTCTTCCAACAGGCAGCAAAAACTGGATGTCTGCAAACCAGATCTTCAGAGAGACAGTTTCTCCAAGATCTATACGGATGGCCATTGTGTCCCCAGTTTAAAAAGTTATGTTGTGGATAATGAAGTCACCTTCAAAACAGAAGCTACTGACAACTTTCTAGCAAGGGATGTCAACCGCTAATTGGAATTTGAGGGCAGTAAACTCTGCTCTCATGTAAACTGCAGAAAAACAGAAGAAATTCCTCTGCATGGAGTGATATTTCTCTCTCAGTGAAACCAGTGACAGGAGACATAATCAGTTACAAGGATCCTTACTCATGTGTCCAGTATCAATCAAATCAATCAAACCAAAAGCAGCAACTGCTACTGTATCAGAGCTCTGAGACTATCGTATACAATTAACGAGTAACCTCAGTGCCTTTGCTGGATAAATACTTAAACCACAATAACCAAAGGCATGTTTGGCATTGTGAGTGGCAGACATATTAAAGGAGTAGATTAAATCACTATAGTTCTATTCCCTGTGTCAAAAAAACTCTAATCTTGTTTGGAAGTAGAAAAGTACTGACTGAAATGTATGTGAATTCTGGCTAAATCGATTTCAAATGCTTAGAGCAGTGCAAATTTATTTCCTCTTCACTGGTTTGCAATTGCAAAAACAAATCTGAGACTGGTGATTATATCTTTCTTAAACTCTCTGACCTTTTTCCTCTCTTCTGGTGCTCAGCATGTTTGGGACAATCATATATTGGAAACTTTGTTCTTCAACTTACATTTAACCTACTACGGGTGTATATCCAGTCAGTTTAGGTCTCTGAGTATTTCCAGGTCCTTCCAACTCCTAATATTCTGTGATTCTGTGATCAATGGCGTTTAGGTTGCTGACAGCCTTTCAAATCAATACTCACTGGTATAGATAACATAGTAATATTAGTACAAGTTTAATCCATTTGTCTACATTCATTCATTCAACATCACTGCTCGTAATTTATATTTTTAGCTTTTCCTTCTTTTTATAATTAGAAAGTAATTGTTATGTATTTTCCGTAATATTAAATTGACAAGTACATTTTTAATTACCAAAAAAAAGAGAGACAGTATAATCTAATAGTTTTCCTAATGATTTTGACCCTGAGTTAAAGAAAAATAACATGGAAAATCTAATGACAAATTAGATTAGTATCAAAAGCAGATGAAAAATACGTACAATTGAAGAAAATATTATAAGTTTTGTAGGAGATCTTTGAGATCCTACACAAAACCTTGTCTTTGGGAGAAAGCAGCAGGTATTTTTATCTAAAAAAAACAGTGAAACGGAAAAATATTTTACAGTTATTAATAGATATAACAACAATATGTACTGAAGAAGGAAATAAGATTTTTAAAGACATAAGTAAGTGGCCAAGAGGCTACTTGCAGCTGGTGTTACCATCACTGCAGCAGCACCTTGACCGTACTTCTCTTCAGTGCTGTCCTCCTCAGTTTTCATCTCATTTTGAGTGGAGAAACCAGTCAGTGCCAAAAGAAATTACATTTTTCTCACCATTTCTGTGTCTCTTTCTTTTAGCACCAGGGTTTTTCCTGTATAACCACCCCATTTTTCTCTATAAAATAACAGTGAATTAGAGTGCCTTCAGTCACAATAAGACAACAGAGTAAAGAAGATGCATGAGATCATAAAGGTGAACCACTGCAGACCACGTAGCTTTGGAGCCAGCCCATGAAAAGCTCTCAGAATAAAGCACATTTCCATCTTGACCTTCCCCTGCTGCTGAGCTCTGACTCACATGATTGTGTTTTCCCTTGTTGTGAACATTCGTTAAACCCCAGCCTCATTTATCACGAATGCTCACACAGACCTTTCACAGAAAAGAGCTAAATGCCAAAAGTGAATTGATGTTTTTAACTAGGCACCCAGGCAGATTTTACAATGACGACACCTGAGGTGGACCCCCTACTGATATTTGGCTTTAACCGTCTTGCCCTTCCAAATTAAAAAATGGCATTGGAAAAAGCTGTTAAATATTGAAGACTAAACTTAACTTTTTTTTTTATAATTTGCTTGTTAAAGTCATATAAAGTGGTGATGAGAATAAATAACAGAAAAATTTAACATAGTAAAAATGTATGCTGTTTCTATATGCTAGCAGTTCCCAAAGTACAGCCTATGATAATTCCTTTCCAGCTGGTTCCCCAAAAGGCTTTCATTTCTAAGTGCTATGTCTGTGATCATATGTCTGTGAGAGGCAAAGTTGCAGCATTTTCCAAAAATTATCCTTCCAATCAGCGACAGAAACAGGGAGAAAAAACCCAAATGGAGGCAATGCTGCTATCCAAACTGAGAAGTGCAGCACTGAGCCCAAGAACAAGTAGGAGGGAATCCTGTTCTGTGAAATATTCACCCTATCAAAGAGTGAACAGAGGAGGTTTTTAATAACTTTTTTTCTCATCAAGAGGAGCACACAAAGCCTCCATTGCATTAGAACATGTTTACAACATTCAGAATGTTAAAAGTTCTAGTCTGGCTCGTATACTCTTGATCTTAAGCATAAGGAACCAAATCACTTCCTCTTGACAGACTGGTCTTATCACCTGCACCACTCTCAATAACCAGGTTTGAAGTTCATGATAGCAGTTAGGGAAATGCTGACAAATGCTGTGATCACTGAGTTCTCGGTACCAGCAGCCTCACTCCACAGAGCTGCTGTTATTATGCCACTTTCATGCTAATGGAGATACAGCTTTTCTCATCCTTCTGACTCCCTAGCTCAGTGAGGCAAACCCAAGCCTAACACCTTCCTAATGCATGGTTGCCTACCAGTACTTAAAGCCTGGAAGACATTAGCCATAAAACAGATTGTCATAGATGACATAGACTGGATTAAAATAGGCTTTTGCAGGCTGGAAATCTGAAAGGCACCACTAAAAAGTCAGGCGTAGCAATAAGACCTTCGTTTCAAGAGAATGGAGAGAGAAAGCTGAGTTCAGTCACTGGAAGTGCCTGTGTCCTGGTTTGAGCTAAATAGAACTGATTTTCTATTTAGTGATTTTACTTTTCAGCTCAGTCTCTTCTAAGTGGCTGTACTTTCTGAGGACAGCATACTTTTCCACGCAGTGTGTACTCGTTCAAGTGATAATCACAAGGCCACTGTCTCACCATGGGTGCCGTATCTGCATCTATGGGGATGCGCGAACCCAAAACTGACCGACTATGTATTCCATCCCACATATGTCATACACAGAATAAAGTTGAGGATCATGAGGGTCTTGACCCTTCCATCTTGGAGCCTTTCCTTCCGTTTCAATCCTGCAATGGCTGAAGTCCAAGCAGACCCTGCTGGTTCATCTACCTCCGATCCTGATCCGTGTGTTCCTGCAGCCTGCTTCTACCTCCTGCTGTGTCCGGACTGGTACTTTTTATATTTGGTTTATATATATCTGTACATATCAATATATATATATCTATCTATATATTTCATTGTTTTCCTATTTACATTATTATCCTGTAGTATTAGCACTATTGTTTTATTAAATCTGTTAGTTTTATTTTCCAACCTGTAAGGTCTCTCTCCCTTATTCTCTTTCTCTTCCTTTCTGAGGAGGGGAGAGGGGTTCATAGAGAGCGTCTGTCCCGGATTTAGTGGCCAGCCCAGCCCTAAACCACGACAGTCTGCTTTGGGCAACTGCAGCAAAGGGGGATAAACTACCCTCAGAAGTCATGCATTTTGCATCAGAGTCTCTGGAAGGTCTAAAGATGGGTGAAACACATCCACTTTTTGCAGAATCTAAAATCGTTTTGTGTTTGAAGCCTAACATGCTATGTGCTTAATTTGGCCATTTCAAACACCACTACTCATCAGCCTCCCTTTTTTAATAACCTTTCAGTTTAGACAGGCTTAATTAGTGGAATTAAACACATAAAGGACTACCTTGAAACAGTTCTCAAATGGAAATGAAAAGCAGCATTCAGCAGCAAATCAGTTATATCAAACCATCTGCTGAGTTTTAAAAATAACCTGTGTAACAATGCCTTGCTACCCTTTCACACAGCTCATATCCCATGCATTCAGCTCCCTTTGGATTCCTTTGTTTTGTGCTTGCCATTGTGGTCATTAAAAAGTCTTCCTATTTTTTTTTTGCTACTATGGATCTTTTGGGAGTTTTGTATGTAAAAAATCTTGTGTAATGTTGTATGCCATTAGGTGCAGTCTTCCAAACAGTGATTTTTAGAGCCTAGAAGTTCAACTTAAGAAAGCGATCAGTTACGTGAAGTTCCATTGCATTACATACCCAATTTAGACTTTTTTCTATTATAACCTACACTTTCTAGTATCCAAATTGCCTTCATGGTGCACTGATGCTTTCATGATGCCCTGAATTACTGGCATGTAATTCAGACCATTAATGACACCAATATATTTGGCTCAAGCAAAGTTCCTACAAGCATGATGTGCCAGTGGATAGTTGCTGGGCTGGACAATTCTTTCCAAGCCATGGCTGGAGATATAAATATGTAATCAACAACCTTCCTGTGGAGTCGTTGGAAAGACCATTGGTGCAACATTCCTTCCGAAATAGTAGAAAACTCGAAATCCCAAATACTGAAATGTTGTATTTTGCAAATAAGACAAAGTAATGTTAAGACACTATCTTCCATGATCATATGAATATAAGAAAAACCATTGTCAAATGTCATCCAAAAAGTAAGATTTGCTACGTAAAGGGATGCCAGTATAATGGTTTTGTATCACACTTACCTAATCTTTTACCTGTCTGGCAGAAATCTCATTTACATTGTTTTGTAGGTTCTTTTTTTTTTACGTATTAACCAAACGTCCTTGAAGAGAGTTTCAGTCATTTTCATACACGAAGAATATATGCATCCCACTAACAAAAAGCCTGTGGTTTTATGAAAGTATTTTAAAAATAGAAAGAACTTTATTTCTTGGATTCTGATAATTGTCTAAACTGTGCAGCATGGATTCTATGCATTTTTTTCTTATGGACACATTTATATTTCTGTAGAGTTGCACTCAGTTATCTCTTTCAGTACTAGATGCAAAAGGCCAAGGTGTTTGAGAATTTCTCTTATTTTCTGCCTCATTTAATCTGCATGAAGATTTTAAAAAAATACTTGGAGCTTCTAATGTCAACCTTAGTTACAAATGAGAGCTTCAGCGTCTTGGCTTAATAGGGTTGGAACTGAACTACAGGCAGCCCTCAGAATTCACACTTGCTAAAGCGCAAAATAGTTTTGAAATAATTTTTAATGATATCCGTACTTACATGGACTTACCATGTCTTATCAACATCAACATTTTATCAACTTTGTTACAAGATTTTCTCATGAGTTTTGGCGAGACATATTTACCAGCCTAAGTCATAGAAGTATTTGTACTACATGGAAGAGGTGTCATCAATGGTAAGAAAAGCTAGGTTTTTCTGCTATGGGTTGGTTTTTTCCCCCCAAAATCTTAAAGTCTAAATTGAATGGGGTATTTTAGCAAAAATTCTTGTAGGATGAGAAATGCTATCCAAGCTAAAGGGAACAGTCTCTTTCCTGCACACTTGAGTTCATGTGGGTTATGTGTCTATATATTATTTTTGCCTCTGTATTTCATGAAGGGATTTGGTGAGGCAATGAAAATTCCATTTTCTAGGTTAACATTTGAATATGGAAGATGTCAGGCATGTTACTTTGTTGAGATTTTTGGTTATTCTAGAATAGAAATTGAGTGTATTCAAATATTTTTTTGGAAGGACTCTGAAAACCCATATTCACAAGTACCCAATATTTTGTGCAGGCTGGGGAGCCCCGGTCTAATCTTTTAAACCCCAAAGATAGCTCTGTCTCCCCTAGTCCTTCCCACAAGTTTAGCGAAGCCAAATACAGACGTTAGCTAGATATGGAGGGCTCCTAAAACAACAACAACAACAAATCACTTGAATTGATACCAGAGTCGTCACAAAGTGAGACCCTGTGATAGCATTCGAGTAATAAAACTTGTGATGATGATGAACTGATTTTTAGAGGTTTCTGTATAAATTTACCAGCTTTATCATAGGCACTTCCAAAAAATAGGAATGTTTTCTTCAGAACTATTTCCAGTTATTAAAATTTGTGGTTTTCAGTGTTTGGCTTCCAAAAGTAAAAGCATTTGCTTAAGTTTCCTCTAAGAACTTATTTTACAGTATTCCTTTGTGGATTGTATTTTATGGTCTGTACAGATATTGTAAAAGGTTTTTACCCTTTGGTAAAAAAGAATGTTTTCAAAACTCAAAGAAAAATGTGCTAATTTTCTTTTATTAAAAGTACATCTTTATAATTAACTATTAATAAATTTATTAATTTAAATTTAATACATTTATTTTTAAT